>NW_025535847.1:0-78534 GCF_020615455.1 Coregonus clupeaformis | reverse complement strand
GCACAAATAGAGCAGCCCTAAGTTCGCTGGGACACAGGTTCTGGGAGTCTTGGGATCTGGTGAAGAAGAGTTCCAGATTACACAGCAGGAGCTTACGATTGCCCTAGAACTAGCACCAAATGACACCAGAGGAGCTCCACAGCGATCTTGGTCTCAGCAGAAACGTGCTAGATGACTGACACACGTCCCCTAATTCAGAGGGGGTGTTGCCGACAGGTTATCTATCAGGTAGGTCAGGGCTCTCAATTTCAAATTCAACTACCTCACCGCTAAAGTCCCTGGATCCTGTCAGACGCACCAGCAAAGCCTGAGCCTCAGCCTTGGCCCGGTCATGACATTCCGACAATAAGCACAGCCTGCAGTACACAGGCAGTAACTTTCCCAGTAACTGAACCACAGCCGTCCCGCTGGGTTTTAGAACTGCAAATGTTCCGTGGATGCGCTGCTCATCAGTGAACGTAGGCGCGAGCTCTCGGAGACCAAACGTTAGGGCCTGAGAGATCAGCTCTCGGTGCTTCACCAGACACTCTATTAAGGCTTCACTGAGAGGAGGAGCTGGACTTCGGTGAGGTAGTAGACTCCAGCTCGGCCATTAGGTAGACGAAGATATCGTGACCTAGTTATGTCTCACGTGCGGACCGGGGCATCCCACCACCCCAGGGTCAGGTAAAGGTATCCCAGAACTGTTCTTCGTAGCGACTGCCATTAAAGCATGTTACGGGAAACTGCCTTCTTGGGGAGGACTCGAGCGAGCATACGAAAAGTGCGGGACACCCACCATTCACCCAAAAGACAAAAAACCAAGATTACAGAACAAATGAGAGACTCTGTACAGCAACAAGGCTGCGATACTATCTACAAGCTGAGTACAGACGACTATACTGTGAACTGAGGAATAAAGCGCTCTACTCAGATATAAAGGCTCTGGTGAGAGAGCACGTGGAAAAGGGATTAGCACGGTGTCCATCATATGACTTCCATGAACATATAGGCATGTGTTCCTTTGACCCACCCAATGTGGCGAGGATGTCACACCACAAGGGGGAGCCTCTTAGTTGCAGGTTTACCAAGATCACCTGTCCAGAGGACAACTCTAACTCAAACTGTCACAGACTCATCTCGGTCAGCGGCATACTCAATCCGCTCATCAGCGACCGGGTTGAACACGGGGAGCTAGAGCTCACTCGCTGTGGAGAGTCAGACTACCACAGGGCAACCGAGAGTTTGCTAGACTCGACTCTCGGAGTAAAATGAGGGTACCGAGAGTGTCCAAGGGGAACCTGGGAGTACAATCAGCAGCATGGAGAATCGGTTTATTTTTCACCGTGAGACAGGACCTGCACAGGATCGGGTGGTGCATATAGGCAGTTGATGGTTATAGTTGAAATGTTACACCTAAACATGCTCAATTTCATATATTCCTAATGTTTATTCCTAACCTTTTGCCTAAGATTGGAGCTCGAACCCTGGGGGCTCGAGGTATCATCCTCGCGGATACCACATGAACTGTACAAGTATATCAACGACATGATAATGTTCTATGTGTGTGTGTGTGTGTGTGTGTGTGTGTGTGTGTGTGTGTGTGTGTGTGTGTGTGTGTATACGAAGGAGTACGGGGACTGTACTCCAGGAACTGTACAACTATGAGTATCATATGTGTGTAGTGTTATGTGTGACGTGTACTATGTTTACTGTAATAAACAACCCGTACAACATAGACAAGGTGTCTTATGACTTTTATTTCATAGCCCCATATACCCATCACAATAACACACCGTATCAGTACATAATATCAATACATAACATAGGGTAAAGGCAAACATGCACACCCTCTACATGGGCAGCGGCACAGAAACACAACCCTCAGTCAGAGTCGTCAAACCCAAAGTCCACATCGGTTTCAAATATTGTCAGTTCGCTGTCAACCTTGGCCTTCTTCTTCGTTGTGGTCCTCTTCTCGGGGCTACCGCCAAGCTCCTGTCTAGCTCGTTTCATACCGACCCAATGGTCAGGCAAACCGCGGTTGTTGTTCCCTTGTGATGATGATGTAGAACAAGACGCTGCTGAAGAAGAATAAGACAAGTCCTCTTGTTGTCCATACACCTCGATGTTGTTATCCTTCACAGCCAACACTAGTAAGGCAAACTCTGTTTCATTCAGCTCAGGGGTCATCATCTTGATACGGTTCACGTCTATCCTGGGCAACACACAGGACACCCCTCTCTTGATCCTCTCGACCATGTCATCGATCGTGGTCTTCTTGTCAACAGCGACACAGCTGAAGTCTTTACCCCTGGGAACTGTACAGTGTTGTGTCGACGCACCTGTTGCTGAACACCAGCACAGGATAATAACAACCCTGCCTAGACAGCTTGACAGATCCGTAGCTGGTGCTGCTGGTGTTGGTGAATGTCCTCATGCTAGCCATCACCATCATGGGCGCTTGGATCATGTACTCTGCGTTGGCGAACACAGAGGCGACTTTCATGACACCCATCTCGGCTCCTGAACAACACCCTGTTGTAGGACATGTTCTTCTCCCGCATGATCCTCATGACTTCTTTTCGTATCCCCGATCATATTCAGCGACCTCTGTATGTAAGCGGGGAGACGGTTGTCGTCCGTTGCAACCACTCCATAGAATCCAGGTCGTGATAGTTGACACCTTTCATTCCAGGGTTGCCAAAGGCTTGTCCAGTCAGCTTTAGCAACGAACCATAGGACCCTTCAAACACGTTGGTGGTGCTATCATCATCCTTTCCGTGTCTGAACTTAGCAGCCATAGATAGCGAGATTAGACGTTTGCACAGGTTAGCATCAGTCACCTTAGGACCGTAGACGAGACGGGCCAGATCGGTGCAGAGGAACCCCATGACCATCATCACAGCCTGTCGTATGGTCATGGCCAAGTGAGCTGCACATGGGCAAGGCTCCGTGGGACACTGTTAGCTGATACTTGCTGTTGTTGGTAAGAGTCTCCTCGTGTACCAAGTTGTTGTATCCGGGGTCGCTCATGGCTTTAACACAGGCCACCTCTGTGAATTCGCCCGTGTTAAACCTGTGGTGGTAGCGGCCGTAGAAGAAGGTATCGGTGGCGGTCTTGTTAACCCCCAAGGGCTTGTACGCGGTAGACAATATACTGTGTAAGCTGCGTGGAGCGTAGAGTCACGGTTCTGGTTCAGGGCAATGTTCAGCATAGTCTTCATTGTGCTGGTGTTCCCGATCCCGAGAGTGACTGAGGTGAAGACCCCAACCTAGCCTGATTCTGAGGGGGTCTTTTGTCTTCAGGGCCAGTGAAAACCTTGCCAAAGCCAAGTGTGTTGCCTTTGTCCTGCCCAGCGAACCCTACCCCCGGTGGTGTAAAGACAGCTTTCTGCTGACATTCTACTGATCTCTGTCATCAGGTTGGCGCTCTGGTGACGAACCGCATCTGAGAACTTGGTCATAGACCCCTTGATGGTAGTCATTACGGTATCAGTGAAGTCGCTGTTTGCGTGACAGGGCAGCATGTTGGAGATGGTGCCAAATACTGCGCACTGCATGTAAGCCAATATGTTATCTGACATCAGGTAGAGCAGATCTTCAGGGCCCTATCGCCAGTCTGTCCTCCCATCATTTTCAGACCGGTATCTTTAACCATGAGCATCCTGTCGCCCATCTGGGGTGCCACGAACCAAAGCTTGCCTTTACCTCGACAATCTTGCACCCTGCATACGTTGCTGTAAGCTGCATCAGTCCAGAGGAGAGTCGTAGTATCCATCCCGTTGGACACGTCCACCCCCCTTTGTGTCCAGGTCGTACCCGTGAACAGCCTGTAACATTTCAATCTCTCATCAGGGTCCTCTGCTCCCTCGGTCTCACCTTTCCTGTTCCTCTTACCCACTTGCTGATCATAGTAGGGAATGAACATGGGCTTCATCAGAGTTGCGGCACACAAGGGATCGCTGAAATTAACCTCCAGGAAAGGGGCCGATGCAACACTCATGATGGTAGCTAGGTCCTTCTCCTCGATGCAGCTGCTCACAAATATAGCCAGCAACTGAATCAGGTACAGGAACAGCATGTGCTGAGGCTCCTCTCCTCGTTCATATATTAGATCGTTATCGCGCAAGGTCGTCCACATCGAACAGCTCAGCAGGTTGCGCAGCAAAGATACAATCTGGGCTGCTTTGGTTTTGTGGAACTTGACAAAGACACTTGGGTAAGCATCCTCACCACCCTTGTCTGTGGAGTGTACATCAACAACCTCTTGAAGCAGAGCTGCATCAGTCAGGTTTTCCTTGTACAGGGAGAGGACCTTGTCCCGAGTGAAGACTGGCACAGACCCAGGAACAGGGTCTGTTCGAACTCTCCGTTTATCCGAGGCACGCTCTGTAAAGCCAAGAAGTGACCCAGGTGTTCAGCGTGCACCTTTACGACCTCGTCCGGGGAAGAGGTTTGGACAATGGAGATGCAACACCACGGGGGACTTGAGAAGCACCGGAGCCAACGGGTTGGCAGGGCAGGGGTAGAGGATGCCGGAGTCGCTTTGGTCCCGCCGCTATGCAAAATCCATCCTGTTGCAGGCTTACTTGGAGTGCCTTAACACAGTGTGCCATTCTAAACAGAGAGACAGCGGATCAACACCCAGATTGCAGACAAAACTAGTAAAGATGTTGACCTCTAAGACAAAGATTTCGGAATGCCGAGACGCCGACTTTTGTCTTGAGTTGTGGGACGAACTGTCCTTGGCCCTAGTTGAATCAAAAGGCTTGAGTGTTGAACTGCCAAGTAAGGAGCAGTTGGCTCAGATGCAGGGCCACGAAGTTATGATCAGACTGGCTCTCCTGGCTGATTTTTATAGGTACCAAAACGAAGATCTCGGTTTAAATAAGGAGGAGTCAAGGGAGAAATTGTATGCGATTAGAGCCAAGGCATTCTGTTTCCTCACACAAGGACTAGATGCCAGACCAGAGCTTGAACAACCAACCATGATCACAGTATCCAAACAGAGTGCATGTGTTCAACCCTGGCTGACTAACCCACACAGAGCTGAATCATACGACCCTGGCTGTTCCAACCGGCCACGGCTACAACCTCCACCTACACTAGGGCTGTCCCACCACGACTCTTCCATACTACTACCAAGGGAGCATGTTTTAGGGGACACCTCGCACACCCTAACCCCAGAGACAGATCCGTCTCTCAGTCAGCATGATGCAGCTGTGACGATGATAACGTCTCAGAGCTGTATCACGGTGGCAACCGGGCTGAGAGAGTCGAGTGCAAAAGGACTTTGCAGGAAACGTAAACTGAAACACGGACCTTTCGGGTCTTCACCGATGTGTAAGCGTAAGCGCACCAAGGCAACTGAACACTAAGAGTAAGAGTACAACGAATGGAACCAAAGCCGGGATTGATCCTGACAAGACCAACAACCTCTGCTCACAGTCTGTGGAACGCGGCAGTTGCTGGGAGGAATCCATAAAGTGGTCGACATTCAGTTTTTTCGGTGCAGAGGAAATCCTACTATGCTAAGCTCATAAGAGCCTTCCAAGTGGTTAAAACCGTCGGGCACCCTATGCTTACGCTCCATTCTGGATGGGGCCTGAGCTGTTACTACAAGCTAGCAGTCGCGTACACCACGGATCAGCCACTGGAGATGGCAGCCGGCGTGTCTACCCCAAACTGAGTAAGCGGTTGACATTATCCACAGTCAGCATTTTCATAAGCTGAGTACACTACCGCTCGAGTGTCAGATGCTGCTAACGCAGTGCTCAACTGCCACATCAACTGGGTAGACCACAACCACAGGCAAATACTCCTCATGCCCGGCCTACCCGGAAGCCAGCCTCCCGACAGGAGGGAGACCTGAGGTGCTCGAGATGTCTAAAGAATCAGACCTTCCACTCGTCTGAGGTGAAAGGCAACCCGAGAAACATAGACGTGGAATTTGACTTCGAGCAAAATGAAATTTGGCTCTTCGTGCTGCGCCGCGTCCATGGTAAACGTACCGCTCAGCACCAGAGATGTCAACACCTGCACGTTCACCGAAATGAAACAGATGTATACCTCTTGTATGAACTGCAAGCAGCCCATCTTTTCCGAAGTACTAGTGGACATGGAAACGCTTTACTCGCGCTGTGTAGTGTGCTCGGCCAAAGGGTTGTGATAAGGCCCCGATAAGGCCCCGATAAGCCCCCCGCCTCTCGACCCAGACTAGGCTGAAACAGCCTCGGGTAAAGCGTGCCAGGCAGATGTGGCTCTGTTTAGAGCCGTGCACAATATACCGTTTGCCAAGTTGAAAGATATCATATGCACACATTACGAGGCTAAACACTTTGACACTGAAGTGAGGCGAGTCCGAGGCGCTCGCGAGGCTCCGCCAGCCTAACAATAACCTGTACCTGTACCTAAGCATCACAAACAGGCTGGGCAGAAAAAGCCGGTGCTATCGGAGACATCACGACCGCTTACAGAGGACGTCACCAGGATGGAGTCTGCTAGCAAAGCCACAGTGGAGACCGTGGCCTCACATCAGACACAGCCTCTCGTAGAGCAAGCGGACCCCTCACTGTTTGATGACGCCATGATCGAGGCGGCCGAGAGCGTTATGGACCTCGAGTACCCTGAGGCTATGAGCCAGTATCTGGAGGCTTTCAAGTGTAATACCACACGCAGCTGCTGCCTCGACATCTGGGACGTGGAGGGCAGTGTCCAAGGCAGCGAAGACTGTCCCGATGAGGACTGTGAATACGAGATGAGCGACTGGTGTTCAGAGCAGGACGATCAGTTATCCTTGTCTGCTCCAGTCCAAGGTGACGTGACACAATGCGGCGATACTGTGGGGTGCCAGGCTGTATTGGAAGACGAGACTGTCGAGAAGCCTAAAGTTGTCATTGACGACTAGTGACCGTTCCTTGCTTTGTGTGTATATACAGTTAGTCATTGCCATGCTATAATTGTCATACTATAGACAGAGCTGTCTCATTTTGTTGTGTGGAAATAAAAACATTTTCAAACCCAAGTCTGTCTGTCTCCGGTCTGTCTGTCTCCTGTCCCCTTGTCCCCAACGGGCTCGCTCACCTCCTCCCTCTAGCGCAGTGAGGCTCACCATGGAGCTCTGTCAGAGAGGCGACTGGAGCTCTACCCGGCACATAACCGTAAGGTTCGACGACCTAGATGCTATAAGTCGTGTAGAGTACACCTGGGTGCATATGTTCGATATAGAGAAACGGATACCGATGTCTGTAACTCTAACGGAGCCAGGCCTTGACGGGGTCTTTCGCATACCCGTAGAGTCTCCTGTGATCCCCAGTTTGCGTTATATTGTTCTCCGGGCTGTATACACCCACTGTGGAGACATCTACGGTCTTGTTACAGCCAAACATTTTTCCGATACGTACACCGACACCAAGGGCCACAAGGTGAAAAGGATCAGCGTTCTGGCCAGAGCGCCCTTGGCCTGGGTGAAGATGAACATACCTCCCCATACGACAGTGTGCCACCTGACCTACCCTTTCACAGGGGACTCGGTTTGCGGCCACCAACCCGAGATGCTCGTTTCTAGGATATACGCCAGTGTGAACCGTCACGTCCACAATACCTTAGTGTGTACCTCGTACACCCCGGACTCTACAGAAAGAGATACTCTGGCTTCACAAGTGGTATGCGAGACGCTGTCCGCACTCGGGGCTCCGCTTGCGTTCAAGGTGTTACACGAGCAGAGCAGGCTAACCCTGGAGCGGTTGCGGTGTGGCGGTGACCGTGATATCCCCACGATAGCCGATCCCCAATGCGCGCTATGGGGGACCTGTGTATTGTGGCAGTTGGACACGGAACTAGGTACGCTCTCACGCATAACTGTTAACCAACACACGGACCTGTCACCACAAGTCCCGTGTTCGGTGCAGTGGTTGATTGTGAGGCTCACGTACATGGGTTTAGAGGTGACCAGATGCTCGGGAGGCACTTCTACCAGAGACGTTATTCAGGCTCCCTACTGGGCGGTTATACTCACGGCCCTGTGTTGTGGAGCTCTGGACCGTTGGTCGCGCGAGCTACACAACTTGACGGCTGTGTTGAGAGTGGAAGATCGTCTACTCTGGAGTGATCGAGAGAAGGACGAGGTGTGTCAACGCTGTGGGTACGCCTATACAGCCTCACCGGTGGTGTGTGAGTCCGACCCCAAGAGGGTTTCGGCTGTGTTGCAGATAGACAACTTGCTCCTGGGTGGCATCTGCACCACTCTGTGTGCTACGGTCCACAGACATACCGGCGATGGCTGGGTCCCCGCGGGATCAGAAAAGGAAGCACGTTACCCTCCACATGACCGAGGGCGAGCAGAACGGGAACCTAGATATTGCCTCAATCACCGGAGGGTCTACAGCTCAAGCTGTGAGGAAAAAATGGGAACTCGAAAAGTGGAAGGGAGAAGAAGATGAACAGTGGAGAGAAAGAGGACAAGTCGACCAAAGTCAAGGAGAAGAAACGGTCCAAACCTCAAGCTCCTCAAGAGGCATCTCCCCGTGTGAGAAGAGAACCAGAACGAACAAGATCGCCTCGTGGTGGGACAACGGATCAAGGTGCTACTGGGGACAAGAACAAGAAGACAGTGGAGAAGAAAGACAAGAAGGAGAAGAAGAGCAACAAATATACAGACCGAGGCAAATGCCCTCTGGGTACAGTGGAGCAGAAGACAAAGAGTACAGGAGAGGAGAAGACCAAGAGTACAGGCGAGGAGAAGACCAAGAGCGGTCGAGACCAAAGCAAAAGAGTAGAAGGAAAGAGGCCGAACAAGACCCAGACCCAGGCTGGTGGTCATGGCAGAAGGACTGTTGACAGAGACTACGCGAGAGAAGCGGGCGCAGCGCAGACTGGCACAATGTCAGCAAACACAGGTTCTGGGAGCTCTACCTGTCAGGATCACAACGCTGGGGGGGGTGACGAAAGCGGTAGAGCGTCCACTTCGATCGGATATTGGAAGCGATTCTCGTGCCAGGTTCTTCGATATCATATCAAAACTGTTCCCTTTGGCTATCAAGGTGGACTCCTCAACATCTAGCACAGAGCCTGACTGCGTCTCCACAGCCCCGGTCGCAGGATCTCCCAAGCTCACCTCCCTGGCTGAGACCTTAGCAGCGGTTGAGGCGCTGCAGAGTACTCGGAGACCTGGCTAAGTGGTTTGAATCGTTTGAGAGTACACGAGCTCGGAACGTCATAGGGTTCGATTTGGCTATGGAACTGTGTGGCTGTTACGATCTTGTCATCCGTAGACTGGGGAACGGCCTACGAGACACAATTGAAGAGTGTAGGGTTATACAAAACGCACAGCAGGTCAAACACGCTGACCAAGCGCTGACGTACATTATGGGTATTCTAAAGGAAAGCGTGAACGGTGAATTGAAACCTCTCCACATGGAGGATGTGTTGACAGACACTGACGCAAACGACCCGGGACTCAACACCCCACAGAACACTGTTCTGAAATTGTCTCATGACACAGCTCATGACACAGGGCACCTATCGTTGGAGCTCCACATCGAGGAGGCCGTGAAGGTGCAATGTGGCCCTGTCATCTCAATGATCCAGAACCTCAGCAACCTGATTGTCTGTACTAGACAAGAGTGCACTCAATATCAGAACACGTTGATGTCAGCAAGACAAGACATCACCCGGTTGCAGTGTGAGTGCAACAATGCCAGGGAAACCGTGGCTGAACTGGAACGTACTCAGGGTGCCATGAAACAAAGGGCAGATACGTCAGCAATGTCCCAAGAGGATACCGAGACTAAGTATCTAGAGGCTAGCACTCGCATCATTGACCTACAACAGTTATATAACAACAGTCAAGTTGCACACCAGAACCTGAAAAGGGATATGACCATAATCGCAATGGAACAACAGAAAGAGAGGTCCAGGTGGAAAATGGAACTTGACGATGTGGTCACTCAAACTACAGCAAAGGACTCCGAAATTGAGAGAATACAGAAGGAACACCTCAAAGCACAAGGTGAACTTGAACAGCAGATCGTGAGTCTGACAGAGTGTGAGATCAATTTGACACAGTCCTTGTCAAAGCTAAAGAGTGATATGCAAGCGGCCAAGATTAGACACAGTGAAGAGATAAATAACGCTCGACATGAAACAAGTGTGACAAAGGAAGATCTGTATAACCATCAATGCCATGTCAAGGAGCTTAAACGCAACAACGCGATGCATGAAGACTCCGAAAGGAAGCTCCGCGCGACCATAGACACACAAACCCAAGAACTATACACCCTGACTACTATGTTGACTAATAGGAGTGAAGAATTGCGATTGTGTAAAAATACTATATTGTGTTCACTAGAGGAGTTGTTCGGTGGTGTTGGTGTTGGCATGTACCAGTGTGATCTTAAAACAGCGCTAGATAGAATCATGGTTCAGAAAGACGCCTCGGTTGAAAGGATCAAGAAAGTGCTTAAACGAAGGTGCATTCAGGTAATGAAGTGGGATGATGATGACGACCAACACCAGATGGACACTCTGGCCAACACAGGTCAGATGTTCAAAGACTATGAGAGTGAGATACGCAACATAATAGACACCTTGAGTTCAGAGCATACACCCATGGAGGTGAGTGGTTATACTACACGGCTGGGGCAAAGACCTTTCAAAACCCCAGTAAAACGAAAACCTTGCCAAATGCATACCTTGGAGAGTAGCGCATCTGACAACCAACCCCCCACACATAAGAAGCAAGAATACCAGCCTGAAGTGAAACCCAAACCTGAAGTGGTAGACCCGGTAGACTCTGAACACAATGTCAAGTCTGAGAAACAAGAAGTGAATCCTCAACTGCACCGTGTCAAAGAAGAGTGTGACGTGCTAACTAACCCCCCGAATTTGGGTTATTCTGGCCATGGTGTGGTTGACACGTTCAACATTGACATTGGTGAACATGATAACATTGTCCAGACACCCATTCCAGGGTACATGGCGGCAAGCTTCAGTACAGACGATGTCAAGATGATCAACTTAGGTTATCAGAAGCCTATTCATACTCTATTGGGTGTGTTACAAGTCAAGGAAGATGAAGTCAAGGCTTGCTCCGAAGTTACACTAAACTCCTGTCATTGTTCACAGATGGCAGTGATCTCTGAGAGACTGAAATGTACACTTTGTATATGTTGGAGTCCAGGGGGGGAACACGAGGTATATGGACATTCCCACAAGGACACATGTTTGTATACTATCATAGTAAAGAAATGCAACACAGGGAGATCTTACTACCTGCTATCTGTCAAAGTCGACAGTTCCTACACATGCAACCTTGCAAAGCTATATGCTGCAAGACAGCCACCACAGTGTTTTGTACGTAAGGTATATGGTTCATGTCAAGGCCCTTGTGTTTCCAACACCACACATTGGACCAATGTAGATGCTATTGAAACGAATCAGATTGTATTACATGGGAAGGTATAAATAAATGCAACATTATCAACAAAGTAAGGTGTCCAGAGTTGTTTATTGATAACAGGTCACATATCTGAGTACTGTTTACAATGTATTGTACAACATGGCGTATTTACAACAGCATATACAGTTTTGCCATTCCACTGACAGTTCTTATGACTACATTATATCCCCTCATGATATCCCTCATGACTGTGTTCTTACAAATACAATTCAACTCAACGTATCCTCTTTTACTCCTTACGAAGTAAACAGTCTTCGAAGGCCAGTGATTGATGTAGAACATATAATACATCTTACGGTGTAGCATGTACATGTTAAATGGCCACAATCCGAGACCCATTGCTTCTGCTTCAAGCATGCTGTGCACCTACAGTCAGAGTAGTGTGTTATTTCCATGGGCTTGTATAAGCTGGACGCTTTCCTGCAAATACCGCATGCGAAGCCACCACCATCACCGGTCTTCAGTTGTTGTATACAGGCTGTACAACACAGGTGGCCACATTCAAGGTATATGTTAGCAGTGGCGTAGCAGCAGAAGCAGGTAAATGGGTTCTCCGATCCAGTGTCCTCGGCTTCGTCATCCGATACATCTATAAGCCCTGGGCCTATAGGATATACACACAGATGGTGAAACACAGTTAGACATTTACAACAGATATTCCACACCAATAGCATTGCAAATATGATTCACATTATGGATCCAATCCGTCCTACCCATTATGAGATCTGTGTTGGACTTTTCCACTTCCACCATGTGTGGATCTCTATCTCTTGTCTCGCTATCCCTGAAGGCTGGATCTACACACTGGACAAATCGACCGTCTGCCTTGATGACATCTCTCAGTTTCGCCAGGTCGTTGTTGTAGTACAGGGCAACTGGTATGCACTCGACCTCGGTAGTGACTGTTGACGTGGACAATTGCAGTGGTGGTATAGCTTTTGGTGCGGGCCGAGACAAGGTGTAGGGTTTGTGCCTCAGTACATTGCGCTCGGTTTTCATTCGGACGTGTTTCATGTTGTGGTAGAAGGTCGACACATCAGGTTGTTGTTCACCAAATGTGTCGGTGTAGGGGATCCTGTTTACATGAACTATATTCATGTTGTGGTCACACAGGGCTGTACATGGAGACCTGGCCGACAGGGATATTGTTGAATCCCAGACATTGGAGCATTTCAGCCCATACCTCTTCAGCAAGTCGTATATTCTCTGGGGCTCTTCACATCGTACTGATATCATCTTGGTCCCAGACCCCGGACCAACACCGTCACACTGTGAGGTTCCTGTGGGTGACATGTGCAAACCACTGTAGTAAGGGGTATACCAAAACACATGTTACAGTTTCACATCTCAGCAATGTCACAACAATGTATTGATTAAACACTTACATGTTTGCAGTACATCTTAAATAATGTCATCCTGTCAGCCATTGTCAGATTCCGCTTGTTTGTCCACTGGCACCCCTTAGCTACTGCCAAGGTGTTTGTCACATGGTTGTAGAAGCTTACACCTGGCGTACTCTCGGTGTGTGTGACACTATACTTGTTGGTGCCACCGGGCAATCTACTTCTTTCTTCCAACAATGTATTGAACGTCCCCCAGTCCTCCATTGCATTATGTTTCTGTTCTACCCACATATTTGTCATTACTGTCAGTATCTGGTCTAGATATTTGGGAGCAAGTTTAGATGGTACTTCGACGCAGACGACCGTCATATTTAGAGTGCCATGGTTTACATATGTCCATCTGCTTATGTGCCAGTTTGCAAAATCTTCCGCGATGAAGTTGATGTGGGGCTGTGGTGTACGGCGCCATCTGACAACAATTGTCATGTACTCCATTATGATTAAACTGTGTTAGGAGACAGGGATGGGAGACCTGTTGTACAGGGTAGACAAGCACCGAATGTAATGTAATGTAGAGCTGAGCTTGTTTTATACCCCAAGGATAACAAGAAACAACCAACTGTGGCTGTATTAACAGACACAGGGCTGAAACACCCGACCACTGGTATGTCTATGGTAGTTCAAACCATCTGACCATGACTGTGATCCCCACTCATTGATGCTTCATCAATCCCCAGTTGTTTACCCAACCTAGGCTGATATACCAGACAACTTTTAGAGTACCGGACCATGACTGTTATCCCCCACCTAGGCTGAATTATCAGACCGATGGTATGTCTAGGCGAACGCATCACCATGAATGGGATACCCACACATTGCTGTTTCATCACTCCTCAGTTGTGTACCCAACCTAGGCTCAATTATCAGACAACTTTTAGAGTCCACCATGATGTTATCCCCACCTAGGCTAATTATCAACCATGTACTTCTAAACAACACCTCACCATGAATGGGATACCCACATTGCTGTTTTTCATCACTCCTCAGTTGTTTACCCAACCTAGGCTCAATTATCAGACTACTTTTAGAGTACGGACCATGACTGTTATCCAACCTAGGCTGAATTATCAGACCGATGGTATGTCTAGGCGAACGCCTCACCATGAATGGGATACCCACACATTGCTGTTTCATCACTCCTCAGTTGTGTACCCAACCTAGGCTGAATTATCAGACCACTTTTAGAGTACCCGGACCATGACTGTTATCCCCAACCTAGGCTGAATTATCAGACCGATGGTATGTCTAGGCGAACACCTCACCATGAATGGGATACCCACACATTGCTGTTTCATCACTCCTCAGTTGTTTACCCAACCTAGGCTGAATTATCAGACCGATGGTATGTCTAGGCGAACACCTCACCATGAATGGGATACCCACACATTGCTGTTTCATCACTCCTCAGTTGTGTACCCAACCTAGGCTCAATTATCAGACAACTTTTAGAGTACCGGACCATGACTGTTATCCCCAACCTAGGCTGAATTATCAGACCGATGGTATGTCTAGGCGAACACCTCACCATGAATGGGATACCCACACATTGCTGTTTCATCACTCCTCAGTTGTGTACCCAACCTAGGCTGAATTATCAGACCGATGGTATGTCTAGGCGAACGCATCACCATGAATGTGATACCCAACCTAGGCTGATATACCAGACAAATGTTAGACTATCGGACCATGACTGTGATCCCCACCCTCGGCTGAAAACACCTCACCAAGAATGGGATACCCACACATTGCTGTTCTCATCACCTCCTCAGTTGTTTGCTCCAAACAAACTCAATTATCAGATAACTTTTAGAGTAACCGAAACCATGACTTATCCCCAACCTAGGCTGAATTATCAGACCGATGGTATGTCTAGGCGAACACCTCACCATGAATGGGATACCCACACATTGCTGTTTCATCACTCCTCAGTTGTGTACCCAACCTAGGCTCAATTATCAGACCACTGTTAGAGTACCGGACCATGAATGTGATACCCAACCTAGGCTGATATACCAGACAAATGTTAGACTATCGGACCATGACTGTGATCCCCACCCTCGGCTGAAAGATCAGACCACTGTTATGTCTATGAGTTCAGATCTATGTGTTCAGAGCCTATGACCCTAGCTCGCTCGGTCACATAGCTGGGTCACGGACAGAATGATAGGTTTCTGGTTCTGGGATGTGTAGAGTGGTAGGGGCTGTATCGTCCTGTCAATGTTGTACGTGAACACAGGATGGTGGTGTGGATCTTGTCAGGTCCAGTGTCTTGACATGTTGAACCTTAGCAAATTGTTTTAGGGAACACAGACTAGGCAACAATACTACATGTGACAAATGTTTATTAGACAGCAGGTTTGAACAGCACAGATAGTAAACACCACATAACATTCACATGTGTACGTACACCATGTTACACAACAGGATCAGAATATATCGGCTAACAACGCCTTTAGTTTGTTCAAAACAAACGAGCTTGACAGCGAGTGGTATTCGTAGACAAACACAATGCCTCCTAATGGATTTATCACGTACTCGCAGTTGGGGTTTCTATGAAACGTCTTTGCTTGAGATAGCCACTTTATACTGATACGCATCACATAATGACACATTGTGATGTACGTGATATGATCCTCTGTGTACAGGTGATACCAATCCAATTGAATATCCTCCTTGTGGTCTCCTGACCACACAGCCAAAGCCTTTGCAGCCTTTGAGTCTCTCACTTTCACCGGTATGTAACTGTCCAGGGCGTCGTGAGCGACATGCAGATGCCTAGGGAGAGACCTGTCCACACTCCACTTGTCCACAAACTCTGGGTAGCACATCATTTCCCCGTTCACCACGTACACCTTTCCGAAACAGTTGAAGAAGCAGGATATCATCTCCATTCTGGGCCCCGTTATCCCGATCAACGGTCTGGGTATGTAAAGTGGAAGACACGAATAGTGCACGTACAGTGGGTTGCTGGAACGTGAACGGCTTTCGAATGCCCTCCAGTCTATCGGTTATGAACTGGGTGTAGGCATTGACAAGTACATCTTGTTCCAGAGGAGTTGCGTACTGGTCCCCACAGGAGAGTCCAGGTCTAATACTAGGTCATAGGCAAAGTCTTTGTCCATCACCTTTCCATTCCTTAACAGACCATCAGCGTTGACCGCCTGTTTACCACCTCTAATGACTACATAATCCACAGAGTAGTCTTTGTACACACCTCTTGAGAACGCCATATTGTAACATTTACTGATCGAGATGGTCTTTCTATAACATCTTGCTTACACATAGACTACACCTAGTCGTTTTGCACACGCTCTGCCTGTAGTACATAAACAGCATTGGTGTATTCCTACAATTACTTCTACGCAGCATCTCTCTCAGGTTAACATGGGTATTCTAATATCCAAATTTCTAATGCACTCCCATCGGTGTTGAGGTCAATGTTGCTCTCGCCGGGACCATTCTCCACCCAGACGCCCTGGAGATCACCCTGCACCTGCTCCACATCAGCTGTCCGTTCTCCAGGTTCTTCCCCTGTCGCTTCGGCCTCAACTGCGCTTATCTGACTTCACTCTGCCGTCTGACACTGCTTGCATCATGCCCAGTCTGCAGAGTCACTTCATGGTTTGTCCTGCTGAGTCCTGTCTTTCCAACATCTGAACGGGAGAGGTTTGCAATGCTCTCGGCCCCTGGCACGATGGTTGTGAGCGTAATAGATGAGCCCGGCCTACTGAGACACTGAGTGGACTGTTGACTACTCGAGAGGTTGTGTGTATTGTGCTAATTTTCTGCAACTTTCAAGGTTATGTGTGAAATGTACTTTACAATAAAACGTGCATCCCTTAACCAGACGTCCATAGTTTTGTTTCACACAGACACAAGTCCCAGAGATGCTCAAATGCATTTAGTATATCCTGTGTTACATGCTAAACCTGTACAGGTCCACAAACCACAGGCTACAGCCTTGGCTGAGTACAACAGCCTTGGATGGATACAGCAGCCTTGGCTGAGTACAACAGCCTTGGCTGGGTACAACAGCCTTGGATGGATACAGCAGCCTTGGCTGAGTACAACAGCCATGGCTGGATAGCGCTTTGGCTGGTAGACGCTTTGGCTGAGTATAACAGCCTTGGATGGATCAGCACCTTGGCTGGGTATAACAGCCTTGGATGGATAGACAGCTTTGGCTGGGTATAACAGCCTTGGATGGATAAACAGCCCTGTGTGGATGTTTGAACTCCATAGCCCATTGGTATAGCCCATTGGTAGACAACTATTGGTTGTGCTGATGAGCTTGGCTGGATGGTTCCAATACCATGGTGTTTACATAAAAGGCTGCCCCATTTCCCTATCAACCTTGTCAGTGGCTTGTGTCACCTAGTTCTCTACAATGGCATCACTTTTCAATGTCACGTTCGATAATGCTACACTCTTCAATAGGCCTTCCAACTACCCGGAGTCCAAGGGCCATTGTTATAATCTCTATGAATACAGCCGCATCTTTTACATCCCTGTCTGTCACGCGCTCGTTATGATCACGGGCTTGGTTGTCAACCTGTACATGCTCATCAGGCTCCACTGTTCCTGTTCAAAGGACTCTGGTAGGCGAAAGAAAGGCCTTGGTGATCTCGACGTTTTTTTCACATATGGGAGTCTGTGACATAGTCAGGTTGCTGACTACCCCGCTCTGGGTTACTCAGACCATTCTCATGAAGGGCTGGGTGTTTGGCTACGTGGTGTGCAAACTGATGAAGGGAGTGATTACGGTCGTAGCACCGGTCTTACTCCTTGAAAAGGTGTACACACAAGCATGTCCCACCAGCTCAGCTACTGACATCTCTCGTTTGTGCTTCTATTTCCACAGTTCAGTTTCCAGTACGGAATACTTATCATGGTCTATATCAACATCGAGCGATACGTAACTGTGGTACACAACAGGACAACTCTCAAGTGCATGGCGTCCAGGCGTAGGGTCGAGCAGAAGGAGAACCGTGTCTCGATTGTGCGCCTGTGTGCCAGCCGTCTCGGCTCTCTTGGACATATGCTATTACACCGTTCAGCCCCATATCCGGGACTACCATGATGTGTTTGAACGTTATGCATCCTCATTCTCAAATTGCCACCTTGTGGGGTAGGATGGCACTTTGTTTCATGTTACCCATAGTTGTTCTTGTTTACTGCAACGGAATGATAGTGTACAGTGTCAGAAAGCACGTGAACCGGAATGCGTTTGGGGGTAAGATGACAAGGGCTCAAGTCCTGCCCTTCCTCACGGCTGCGTTCTTTGTGTGCTGCTGGATCCCCTGGATGGGCAGCACCCTATATTACCGATGGCATATGGAGTGTGAGGAAGTGAAGTACGTGGTCCTCAATGTCTGCATGGCTATTGGGAACATGCACTGTATCACAAGTCCTACTCTGTATATATTTATGAGGGTCCGCAGGGACACAAAGAGCTCCTTTAGTCTCCGAACTGCACATACTCCTCCATCTCACCAAAGGCGCATTACCGGGAGACGGTCTGTCTCTGATGAATAACAATGAATAAGAGTGAGACTGGATGAATCCACTGATTTGTTTTGTTGGTCTATGGTAAACGAAATGCTGATATATTGGTGTGCCATATTAGTGTGAATAGTAGTGGTCTCCTACTGTGTGGTATACATCCCTGTGTAATAAATAAACTATCTGTCCAAACTACTACCTGTGTTGTGTATTGGGGTATCAGCTGAGTGAGGTAACAATACACGCACATCAATAAACACACCAATACTCTCAAAGGGTGCCAGAGTAACTCGACTTTATTGTACAACGTTTCAGGTATCAACACGGATACCTCACACACATAACTGACTGACACATCATTCCATTCCCCTTTTCTAACACAACCCCAGTAGCTCCAGAGTAGTTCTCATATAGTCATACGGTCATAGACATATAGGCAGCGATGTCTCTCGGTCCCACTAGGGTGATACCTGGACACATAGACACAAACCCTATACATAAATATAATATAGGTATGGACACCGACACACTACACAATACTTTTGGCTACATGTCTACATATACACCAACACCCAAACCCAAACCCACACCCCACACCCCACACCAAAGCCCAAGCACACCACCAACAAACACCCAGACTCATTAGTTAGTGTCCTCCAAGGTTTACCCATCCACCCTTGCTCGTTTTCTCTTTCTCACTCTCACATCAACTGAGGCTCTCCACTGCTGCCGCTGAGCGTTATTAGTCCTTTTACGGCCCTGGACCTGGCAACTTGTCATTGGCATGGGTATCTCTCCCATATCCAAATGTTGAGTCCTAGGCTCTTGAACAGGCGTCATACCCTTTCGTATGGCGGCGCTGCAAGGCCGTTTGTCTCACGCAGAGCCCCTATCATGGCACTGAGGTTGGTTGACTTCCGAGCCCTGGCACTTATCAACTCTCCCTTTGAGACCATCATGGTGAGCGTAGTCCCGTTTCAACATCTCCACAGAGAACACGTCAGAGCCATGAACACTGTTAAACACCTCGGCTGCGTCCATCCACTCCCAATCCTCCTCTAGCTCGACTAAGTGACCACGGTTATCACGGTTGACTGTCAAAAGCATCTTGTCCTGGTGATACACAGTCCGCGTTGTACAAAAAGAGCTCACGTTTTTCACGGGTACACCCAGTACTCGGTTGTGTACACACTCAGTCTGGGCCCGTGGAAGGCTCCTCTAGGGCCTCGTCTAGATTCTCTCAGGTGCCCTTTGTCGTAAGCTTCCTTAGGTGCATTCCGAGACATCGCCCTTTTGATAACCGCCCCGTAATACAAGGGAGCGGAGCACTGGAACATCTCCCCTCCCAGCACGCACTTGTTGAACGTAAGTTCGTTCAAAGGTTCTATGGCAGCCCCGTGGCCTCAAGTATCACAGAGCGCACCGGGTCATTGTTGAAGTCCAAGGTGAATAGCAATCTGGGCGTAGAAGGCTGCTCATCGCCACACCCCTCGCTGCTATCGTTCGCACACTGGCCGAAAGCATTGACGCCTTCAAAGTCTCCCTTTTTCGTAGGCGTCCAACATCGCTGTGCCCAACTGGTCCCAAAAGCCAGAGTGGGAACTGGGTGCATATATGGCTATCATATCGTACACTGCTTCAAGTGGCACAGTGATAGACCCTACTTTCTTGTAGGGATTCGACTGGCCTTTCCTGAGGGTGTGGAGCATTTTTGGTTCGTGGCGTATCTGTACGTGCACAGCTTGTAGTTCTTCATTGCAAGGTTCCTACCCTGTCGAGCCGGGACCTTGCATGTTGAGCAGAGCATCAGCATGTTGTGCGCCACGTCATTGCCGCCCTTGATCTCTTTCTCAGGGAAACACATACCATCTATACCAACAATGCACAAGTGTCCATTTTTCAAACTAGTCTTCAGGTGCTGCTCATAGATTTGGGTTAAGATGTACCCTAGCACCTTGCAGGCAAAGCGACCCTGTATGTCGACCTGCCGGGGACATATGTCCGGAAGACATGCAGCAGCACACAGCTTGTAGACAGCATTGGTCTCTAGGCATATTTGTCCGAAGGATAGCTGGTTCAGAGCTTTCAGTCTGTTCCTGTTCATTTGCTTCATGTAACCCCTCAAGTCTGGCCAAAACTCTCATCGGGGATCTTGGTCCATGGAGGGATCCAAATGTCAAAGACAAAGTGGCACGCCAACTTCATGGCCTCGGCAAACACCAGCTGGTTGATGCAGAAAGAAACCCTCCGGCTGGTGACTCCCTGCGCACACAATGTGGCTAGCGTACAGGGCAGCCACGCAGGCGTCTCTGGCGGTGTCGAACCTCAACCCGAACTGCATAATCTCAGACTCTGCAATCATTGTAGCGGACTGGATCAGGTTCTGCCTGTACAGGCACACTGCAGCTATACGATCCATGTTCAGTTTCTCCACGGTGTCCTGTATCTGCTTGGTGCTACGCGTGCGGGTCACATGCTCTGGGAACTCTGATTCCATGATCATAGAACCCGATCGGCCCAAGCGTCGCTCACAAACCCCATAGTGTTGGTGTTCCACACAAAGCCGCAGTTGTGCACGGCGTTGTACTTGACTGTGTCCACCTTGCCGCTCTCATGTCTCTGGTCACCACATCGCTCTCCAGTACGCTGGTGTCCAGGAGGTTCTTGAACGTATTGGGGATCACGTTGGACTCCTTGTCTCACGGATTTAATGTTCTTCTCGTGGGTTATATGAGCGTCGTCTATCATCACCACGCAGGAGGTCCGCTTCTGCTTGTACTTGAACGCTTGCGGGGTGAAAGACGTCAGCGTCTCTATGCACCCTCTTACCCTCCTGAACTGGTAGTTGAGCACGTTGTTTGCGTAACTCTTACCTTCACCGGGTCCAGTGACATTGAAGAGCATAACCCGTTCGATTGTGTACCTGGGAGCGGTGTTTGCGATAATGTAATTGAATGTGGTAGACGCCTGAAACAACCTGCCCACTTGCAGGCTGTCACAAAACAGGTAGCGCACCAATGCTTGGTCGTACACTTTAATCGGATCCAGAGTGGTGGCCTGTACCGAGTTGTCATCTTGATCGCCCGGTGATAGGTACAATGACTCGTGGATCTCGGCTAGGCTGTGACCGAGAGACAAGCTAGAGTTGCTCATTTTGTCGTCTATCACGTCGCTCAAACCTTTGTACAGGGAGTCTGTGTCGTTGACCTGGTGCTTGACAAGCATATTGATGACAGTGTCAGCTATGCTGTCGAACTGCCTGCGTCCTCTGTACTTGACTTTCATTTCTTTGCTCAGGCGCTCCAGTTTACCCAGATGAGGGTACAGGTGCGCAAAGTAGTAGCTGTGGTCGTCTTTGCTCACCATGAAGGGGTGACGCTCGGATGAGTTGTAGAAACACGAGTACGCTGTCTGACACTCTCCGCTGCAAGCTCCGGAAGGGTCCTTGGAGCCGCGTTGGCTTGCAGTAGCACTGTCCGTTCTTCAGCAAAGATGCCAGAGCTCGCGTCCTGCGTCTGCTCTTGATGTCGCATAACACCCTGTCAATGCGGGTTTTGTGATAGGCATGTGCCTATGGAGCAGTGATTTCACAAATAGGTCCGGGTTCTCCCTGTCTATGAGTGTATCCAGAGTGTACCTGAATACCAAGAGTCCTCTGATGTTCACCTCGCTGCTTCCCAAGGAACCGTTGAGGTCACTGGTGAACGCTTTCACTCTTTCCAGGAACCTCAGGTCCTCCCGCTATGTTCGCGTTATACCCAGATTGCATAACGGTCTGGTTCAGCCATTGAGTACTGGTGAGTTTAGACACAAGCGATAGGAACAACTCCTTGCCTTCTCCTTCGCTGGCGCTGTCGGTAATCCTGCCTATAGAGTTCTCCAGAGCCCTTCAGATTTAGGTCCACAATAGGCTCTGGTAAGAGGATCACCTGCCTCCCAGATTGGCAGGACGGTGTGTACATGGAACCCTGGAGCTCCTTGACTTTCTTCTTGTCGACCATGTTTGAGTTCAGTGTGTCGCTGCGGATATCCACCCAGTTGAAAATTGAGCCAAGCTCTCCCTTGCTGTCTCTCATGGCTATCATAGCGTTGTTGAGGGATGATGCCTTTTTCCTAACCAGTTGCAGTCGCATGAAGGCGTTGTACGCTTCCTCCAGCGTTTCATTCACAGCCGCTGATGTTGCTGGCATGGAGGAGGTATTGTCGTTGTTGATGTCCTCCATGTCATCTCGTCTGAACACGTCCATGTTGACACTCATATTCATGAGACTGAGCAGGTGGGTACCGGACATGTACTCGTCCGTATCATCTGAGGCTGCGGCCTGTGTGTCCAACTGGGATTGCAGACGATCAGACGATGACGTTTGCTTGCCGGGTCCTCGGTGCTCATGTCTAGTACGAAACAAAATAGGCGCCCTCTAGCGAAGTCCTCTCTGATAGGTGGTGACATGCTGCAGAAATCTGTGTTCTCAAGAGTGACTTGGAAAACCTCCCCTTTGAAGCAATATGTCAGGTATAAGAGGAACTGAAAGGTTGCTCTGTCGTTTGGTGACAAAGCGCCGAAAGACGACTCCTCAGACAACCGGTCGTGTAATATGTCAGAGTCAACCGCTAAAAACAACGCTCTCCTACTGGAAGGCACCTTGGCCCTTTGTACCACAGCTGTGTTTGCCTCTCTGTGAGGCACTATGTTACACTCTGTGGACATGGCCTTGACTTTCGTAGCTGCTGCCATGGTAGTCTGGGCTTGTCTGGTCTAACATATATTGAGCCCTGTGCCTTTCTCTCCTAACCCTAGTATCCCCAGCCTTGGTCTGATGGATCATCTGTGTTCTGATAGTTGTGAGCCCTGTGCTGATGGTTCAGCTATTGTCTGATGGTTGAGCCCTGTGTGGATACTCAGCATTAGTGGATGATTCAGCCCTATGCATATGGTGGATATTTGAGCCCTGTGCTAATGGTTCAGCTATGGTTGGAGAGAAGAGGCTTGTGTGGATACTCAGCATTGTAGGATGATTCAGCCCTATGGGGATATGTTTGGAGAGAAGAGGCCTGTGTGGATATGTGAATAATCAGCACTGGCAGACAGTTTAGGCCTGTGTGAATATTCAGCTGTGCGGGGGACAGTTGAGCCCTGTGCTGATGCTTCAGCTATGGTCGGATGGTTCAGCTCTGAGTGGATAAGTCAGCATTAGCGGATGATTCAGCCCTATGCATATGGTCGGATTGTTGAGCCCTGTGCTGATGGTTCAGCTATGGTCTGATGGTTGAGCCCTATGGGGATATGATCGGACAAAAACAGCCCTGTGTGGATACTCAGCATTGTAGGATGATTCAGCCCTATGGGGATATGTTTGGAGAGAAGAGGCCTGTGTGGATATGTGAATAATCAGCACTGGCAGACAGTTTAGGCCTGTGTGAATATTCAGCTGTGCGGGGACAGTTGAGCCCTGTGCTGATGCTTCAGCTATGGTCGGATGGTTCAGCTCTGAGTGGATAAGTCAGCATTAGCGGATGATTCAGCCCTATGCATATGGTCGGATTGTTGAGCCCTGTGCTGATGGTTCAGCTATGGTCTGATGGTTGAGCCCTATGGGGATATGATCGGACAAAGCCCTGTGTGGATACTCAGCATTGTAGGATGATTCAGCCCTATGGGGATATGTTTGGAGAGAAGAGGCCTGTGTGAATATGTGAATAATCAGCACTGGCAGACAGTTTAGGCCTGTGTGAATATTCAGCTGTGCGGGGACAGTTGAGCCCTGTGCTGATGCTTCAGCTATGGTCGGATGGTTCAGCTCTGAGTGGATAAGTCAGCTGTGGTCGAATGGTTCAGTCGCCGATCAGCCCCTTGGTCGTGTATGCTCCTTTCTCACCCCAGCTCGGATGCCTCATGCCTCATCCTAATACATTATACATTGGCTATCCGGATCTCATATAAACTACTTTTTATTGCCAGCAGATGTCACTAGGCTTCGTACACCGTAGATCCCTAGAGTGTGAATCATGAACAAAGCTTTGCCGTTCGTGGACATTTTCCCTGACATCTACCCTGAGCGCAGAACTGTCAACCCTGAACTGGAACCTAATCTGGTTGGGGTTATGATCAAATCTGTCTTCTTTCACAGACAGGAAGAGGTGCTCTTGTGCAGAGGTTTGGTGGTGCAGGCTCGAGACAGCATCATCTACACTACAGTACACTTTAAGGTTACTGGTATAGCGCCTGTTGTGGCCTATGACCTAGACTTGATTTGTGATCAGGATGGTGAGGAAGAGACCTGGGAGCTGGTACGGAACACTTGGTCCAGACACTTAGTTGCGGAGCCAGTGCCTGTCCGCGCTCTCCACGATGACATTAAGCGGAAAGTAAATGCTCTGGTATTCCCGCTCAAATCTATATCATTGGCCACAAAGTACTTGGAAACCGTAAGGGGCTCGCTGACTTTCGGAGACTTCTGCCCGGACAGGGGCTACTACATTGCTCGGGACGGTAACACGCCTGCCCTATGCTCCGATGTCATGTTTGGAAGGGTGTATTTCATACCTGCAGACAGGCTGAACGATGTCCTCTCAGCCTCAGACCTCATCTATGATCATGACAAGTCGGAGGCTGAGGCTGAGCTCTTTGACAGTAAACACATGCCCTATTTCTACAAGGCAGCGTGTCTGGACATCGAGACGGTGTTTGACAAGTCATACCGGAATATGGCCCTAAGATGTGAGTCTTTCGCCTACAAGTTCCCCTACTGCACCGAGCGCATGGTAGAGGACATGACAGAGTACAGGAATAAGCTGGTCCAAATACTAGACACTGGCAGGAAACAGCTGCCCCGACAGAGTAAACACGTTTCCATACCAGCTCTGTCGCCAGACATGCCAGGTCAGCAGCACGAGATAACTTGCGTCTCTCTCGTGATCATCAACTCCCATATACCCAAGACATCACCCGAGCAGCACAGGAAGCTGCTGATAGTTGTCTATAACAAATGTAAGGTAACACAGAACTGTTACCCAGAGGCCAACCACGAACTGGCAAGGGGCGCAGGTGTAGATGATGTCAAGAGGATTTCAATACACCCGTGCTCCGGAGAGCTCGCACTCCTGGAGACAATGATCCAAGTGCTCTACCACCAGGAAATAGAACTCCTGTACGTGTACAACGCCGAATTCGACATCAGGGTGATTGAGCAGCGTGTGCATTTCTACGCTGAATCAAACTACGCCAAAGCGCCTCGACAGCGCTACCCAGAAACGATGTTCCTCTCTATTGCAAGCCTGGCACGGGCTCTTTATGACCAGGGCCCTGGCAAAGGATGTGTTGCCTTTCTTCCAGTTTGAAAACGTACGTTACCTGGACATGTACAAGGACATGCTGAAGAACCTAGACTCTGTGTTGATGCACGGGACCTTGACCGAGTACAAGCTCCAAATGATATCTGTGCACATCGAAAAGTTCAACAAAGGCAAGGCCAAGCTGGGCCACTTCAAAATGAACAGCTGCGGTATGAACATCATCGATCTGTACAGGATGGCTGGGACTAGAGAGATCAAGTTTCAGTGCACCAGCATGAAGTTGAACGACGTTGCGCCTTTGTCATCGCAAAAAGCCAGGGCGCTGCACAGAAAGCCTCCGAAGGACACCAGAAAGCTTTGCAAGCTGGCAGACGTTGGTTACTGTCAAATGGACGAGATGATCAGGATGGGGGAAAGAGTCTCTTTGCTGTGCTAGTCTACAACTTGGTCGACTCGCAGTTGTGCGCCAGGCTGGCTAAAGTCTTCAGGCCCGTATCAAATCTGTTCCATCGATGTAGGACCACTCTCAACATAGACGTCGTGGTGCACGGGCGAGGGGATATGTTTGGTGGATTCGTGCAGAGCATTCACTCGGTTCAGCTCCCTCAGCTTAAGTTTACACTCGATACTCTCAGAGTGAAAGCCGGACCATTGGGTATGGAATTAAACAGCCGCTTGAGATGGGACCCGAGGCTCCACTCTGACAATGGTGATAGCGAGAAGTGGAAGGGGGGAGCTGTGTGTGATCCTCTCACGGGCCTACACTATTCCGGTCCCGGAATGGGACTTGAGCTTTCGTTTGACTTCTCGAGTATGTACCCGTCCATCATGTGTGCTCTCAACATCTCACCGGAGACCACCATCCCTTGGCCTCCCGTGAACTTCCCCCATGATCTATCTGGTTGGGTTTGTTACAACTGGGAAGCTGAGGGGTTTGAGTACGCATCGCTCATTCTCAAATACGACCAGACCCAAGGATGTTTTGTACGTGCGCCGGCCGTATTCGCTTCCTCGGTGGAGTACTACCTCAACCAGCGAGCCGAGTTCAAGAGGAAGCTCAAGAACCCTGACATCAGTGAGGCCGAGCGGGCCTACTACAAGATGCAGGAGGGAGAGTGTAAAGTCCTTGCCAACTCCTTCTACGGAACGGCTCCTCACCCTTGCGGGCCTCTCATATCTGGCCACGGCAGGCAACAGATTGCCGTGGTAAACAGCTGCGTGGCTACCTTTTACAAGCACCGCTGCCCCGTTGTATACGGAGACACCGACAGCGTCATGGTCTCAGCTGGATACGGACCCGGAGACCTTCCTGAGAGTGACGTGCCCGACCTAGTCGTCGTGTGCAGAGACAACGCGCCCGGTCGGGATAGTGAAAACAAACTCCTCGAGAGCTTCGCGTGTAAGGCCCGGACGGCTTTGGGTGACAAGTTTAAACGGGCTGGCGAGCAGGTGCCTGCCTTTCTGGACTATGTGCACACCGCCTTGGTGGAGGACACTCTCCAGAGGATGTACGTGATAGGCCGAGGTAACACACACCAAAATGTAGTCAGAGACCCGAGAGGAACATTCACCAAGGAAGGCTATCCCGTCTACGCGGCCAGAGTCCCTGGGTCTGACGAATACACGGACGTAACGGGACCCTTCGTAAAACACAGGCGAGTCAAGCTGGAATATGAAAACAGTTGCTCCATATACTGCCACGTAGCTAAGAAGACCTATGTGGCTCTCACTCACAGCTTAGACGACAAGGGGGAACTGTCCTCTGTCTCCGTGAAAGTTAGGGGCCTGTCGGCCTTCAAAAGCATGCGGTCCCCTTGCGATTCTGCAGTTACGGACACCTTCATAGCTTGCGTAATGAGGGGAGACTGCATCAAACTGGAGACTGACAATGTCTCCTGCTTCTCCACTTCTCCCTGGCACAAGCTCAAGCCCGGCGATGTCATCTTGTACCTGGAGCGGGAACCCTCGTTGACGATATCGGCCGGTGGTTAGAGCTGCATCGAGCTAGCTCCTTTCTCATCCCCTACAGAGTGGAGGATGTTCTAACCTTGCAGCTGGACTCTGGATTCTCTGGGGTCTCCACGACACTAGTTCCTGCTGGCGCCTCCGGGTCTGACTCGGTCGATGCCGTAAAAGTGAGAACGCTGTACAAGGACTGGACATACTGCATGAACCACATGTTCTCTAGCAAGCAAGCCATCCTCAGAGACTTGCTCACGTGCAAAGCTTCTGAGCTCATTGCGTCCAAGATGGGAGCGGGGTTCTTTCCTTGGAGCACTCTCATCAAATCCTCAAAGAACAAGTGCTTTAGTCAACAAACACTGGAGCGCTTTAAAGTTGCCAACTCCAGCGTGAAAACCACCTACGTAGAAACTGTAAAGACGTGGCTACAGCAGATCACGGGACTCTCCGTCAAGCCTGTCGAGTGCATCGAGTATCACAAGTGCAACCCATGCGAAGCCGCTTTCTACAGATACCCGTTGAACCTCCAGGCTAACACAGGGTGTATCACGGCCATGTTCGGAGGCTCGCTCATGTGCGAGGCCAAAGTCTCAGAATCCGGAAAGGTCCCTGAGAGCGATAGGGAGTACGGATGCGACCTTCAATCAGACCTTAACACCGCCCCATGCGATGATACCTCGGACCAGGTTCGCCAAGCACACCAGGCCACATTCATAGGTTCCTCCTCTTGTCACACGGAGCTCATAGCTCACCCCTACCAGCCTTTCAACAAATGTTTCGCCAACTCTAGGGTGTTGATAGCTCACTACTCAGACTGTACCTTGGTCAACCGCTCCGGGAAGCTTGTGGCTCACTGCATTATAGACTACTGCTTGCCTCGCTACATGTACAGCTCTGCTCTGGGTGCCCAAAGCCTGGATGATTGTAAGGAGCACCTGCTCACCTCCGTCGCCTCTATCAGAGAGAGGTTGAAGAGGGGGCACTGTGACTTTCAACACCGTAATGAACAACTGCCCCGAACACATGATACCGGCATGCGGGACTCGGGAGTTGGAACACCTAAGGATAAACAGGGAGACAGTAGCTCGTCTACCGGGTGAGAAACTCGAGACATGCCTCAAGGTGATCACCGAGGACATGTCCCTAAAGCCCCGAGACGTCTACAGGAACCTAAGCGCTTTGCTCGGGAAAAGGCTCACCGAAGCCATCTCTGAAGGCATAGTGTCCCTCAGAAACGACGACTCTTTACCTCGTCCCTGCTCGGACACCTTCATCTCGATTTCCGTGCCGACTGTCATGCTGACAGACGCGGGCATTGACTCCTCTACCGGGAGCCTGTCCATAGCGAGAAGCGAGCTGTGTGAGAGGACTCTAGTTGACCTGGCCGGTCTTCTGTATCAGACCGTACTGGTGTTGCATGTGCACACTCCCGAAGCGTTCAGCTCAGCGGCCCCTATGTACCCCGGCTCGGTTCTTTGCATCATGCCCTACTCCTGTGCCGACACCACACTCATGAGCACGTGGATGGAGACCTTCAGGGAGAAGAAGTGGCTCATACCCATCCAAGCCAAGCTCGGCAAGAGGACGCGTCCTCCCGTAGATTGCAGACAGGTTACATATCATTGCGCAGGCTGTAAAAACTTCTACAGAGACCTGTTTGCAAACAACGTACCGGCCCACAAGCTTATCCAGCACGTCTACGGCCAAGACAAGAGGAGAAAGATAGGACAGTGTGTCAACAACAACGCTGGCTCTCTTGATCCTCGCTCTCCTCCACATTGCCCCAAGCAACCCTCTGCTAAACGTTGACTGAGATGAAAATCACCATATATATGAATCCGTAGATACGCGTCAATCAAACACTGGAAAAGGTGTATCCCCCTTTCAAACCCAGCTTACACCCGATTAAGAATGTCTTTCAGTCAGAAGGAGTACGTTTTCTCCCACACCATGACCAGGGTCAGTCAGGCCCATCAGCCTGCTACATTCAGAATCGACCTGAAACGGCCTCATACCCTTCGGAGACTGCAGCACCCTGTTCACAATTGACAACATGAGTGTTACAGCGTACAAGCAAGGCACTTTGGAAAGAATACCAGTCAAGTTCACCGTACTCAACGATAACAAGACAAGGGTCCTGACGAACGATCCGTGTAAGCTTTCCTCAAAGTGGCAGGTGGACATTGACTGTGGATCCTGTATGAAGATAGCCGGCACCGACGCAGTACCTTTTACACGCAACCCATCTATGTACGATGAAGAAAACAGGCAGGCTCCGTCAATGTCTTGGCGTTCATGATGTCAAACAGCCTCTGGACCTCGGACAGAGCGAGAGGGCTCTCGATTCCTCCTTGGCTTTACTCGAGGGCAGTTTGAATTCACCTGCGACCTGTGTTCTGAGATTGGCGTCGCCTGCATCATGAAAGGCCAAGGTGGACTTCCGTCATTCTCTTTCCCTCGGTGTACGGACGGTTACGTGTGTATACCTTCCCACCAACCCAGCTCTGACAATGACTATGTGGCTCTCAGAAATCTCCTAGCACTCTTGAGATCTGCTTCCCTTGACAACCTTGACATTGTAACACGTGTCACTCAGGAGATGGCAACGGACCGTTCATTGCGAGAGCTTGAATGTACATCTTTCCCTACTAGAAACAAATACAAGGGAGACATTTCAATATCATACGCGGCGATGAAATACATTTCATCCCTGTACCATACCATGAGCGAGTACGCTGATAACATGGCCATAGTAGACAGCCGTACGCCTCACATCAGAGTCTTGGTCGAGAGCCCCTCTGGGAACATAGGTGAAATAACCGGGTCTATGTCCCTAACCATAATATACGGATCAACTATCTCTGCCATCTATGGAAGACTCATCAATGGCTTGCGGCCTGCGGACGATGACCAATTAGAGAGTATTGCAAACATCTCACAGTTGAGCACAGACGTGGTCATCAGGAGGACTCCGTTGAAGTTTATGTTCAATAAAAATATGACGTTAAACGATTGGTGTACCTTCTACTATGGGTGAAATGGGCAGGCTGGCAAGTGAATGGTATATGTAATGTGTTTTTTTGTGTGTGTATAAATAAAACAGATCATGAAATGGATGGTTATGCACTGTTGTGTATTGATGGCAAGTCATATACTATTGTCAATGACGTGATGAGACTGTCCATCTGATGTTCGTACATCTCTGTGACTACATACTCTAAAGCCAGGTATATAGGTTTGCAAACAGATATTGCCATCACCAAGCTGACCACACATGTGTTGTTGATGTTATATCCAAGTCTATTCGAAATGATATGTTGAATAATCCCATAACGTTACTTAGGATTGGTAAACATGGTATGGGTGAGGACAGGTGTATATTATTGTACAGTGTGTGAATAAAGAGTCAAGCATCACCACACGGATGGTCATTTATGTATTTATTTATGCCAGGACATAACAGGTTACACGGTACACTTCAATTAAACTCATACAGGCTGACACATGTTCATCATTGCACATCCAGCTCCTTTGGACCTATTGCATCACAGGCAAGGGTCTTGTCACAAAGGTGACGTTTTTAACCGTTGTCATGTACACCACAACATCTCTAATGGTAGATGCCTTTAACTCGTACCCAAACTCAAACCCAGACGTGTCAAACGTAACAGAGTATATATGTCCTTTGGACGTTACAATTTCAAACAGCTATCCAGGACTGTTGTCATCCATATGACAGATTGCTGCAGCATTGAAAATTACAACCATGTTGTATCCAATGTATGCCAGTTTCCATCATTTTCGGTACTGTATGGAACAGGCTTGCGGGATTTGTTACGGCGACGGAGCGAGTCAACATTGCTTGCCATAGTCACACACCCTAGTTCTGTATATGTGTAATGCTCATCAGAGGTCCTTTGCTGGTTGCCACATGCTACTTGATACACACATCAGTAGTACTACAGGTGTACATAATTCCGTTGAGATGTGCTATGCATAGCATTCTACGGTTTCCTCCATCTCTGTTCACGTTCATAAGGGCTTGCCTTTATGAAGCGTTGTAGCTGAGGTGGCATGTCACCCTCAATATACTCAGCCCTTTCCATTGTGCTCCTGCAGAGCTCTTGCATCGTAGGAAAGGGCCTGGTTACAAATGTCAAATTTTCAAACGTTGTCATGTAGTACAGCAAACCTCTCAATGTGGGGAAGGGGTCACCGGTCCCACAAGTAAACCCCGAACGATCAAAGGTTACCTTATATATTTTGTCTTTTGCTGTTACAATTTCAAACAGGTAGCCAGGACGCTCTTCATCCATATAACAGATTGAGGCAGCCGGATTTTGGTATTCCTCTTCCATCTTTTCTAGATCCTTTATCACTTCTATGTGCTCGCATGACCCTGGGGAACTGCCAGGTGAAAGTCCCCACCATGCACCTTTCAGGGACTGTATCATGTCACGCATGTCTTCCACTATGCGTTTGCAGCAGGAACCCAGGTTCGGAGGTTCCGGAATGCCTCCCGGTCTAGCCATCAAGTACCCGTGTGGGACTTCTGCAATCAGATCTTGTATCATTCTAACTGGGTTTTTATATTGGAATTGTACAAAGTCGGTGCATCTGTAATGTCCTCTTGTGAGGTATACACCAAATGTGATCACGGTATTCTCATCATATTTCACCATACCTGAACACACTCCTCCAGGCATTGAACCAAAGTATCCTGCCATTACAATGGCTCCTACATTAACCTCAGGTCTGTTCATCAGAGACATAATCTGCTGTTGAGATACGGATCCCCACCAACATCGGTCTTGCATCCAGCCTACAAATGACGCCCATGTGTTGTTCAATAGATGCCAGTTGCCATAGTTGTTGTCCATTCCTACTCTTTGCCTACAGAAACGGAGTGAATCGAAGTTGCTTGTCTTCACATACGCCATAGTCCCTAATATATTTGCTATGTTTCATGTGCATCGGCTATAGTATGCTACACGCATCGTAAGTAGTACGTACTGGTAAAGTGATTGAGCTAAATTAACATTTCGGTACTGATCTTGGGTTACTATATCCAATGGGTATACACCTGTATATCGTTCACTCAACCCATTGTTCATATCACAGTCTGCATGATGTCTGAGGAGAGTGGTATAGAAACCGAAACCAGCGAGCTCAGCGCGGTAGGATAAAGTCATTACACCCTATGTTACGCACTATGCTTGTACACGAGATGATACTCCTAAGTACTTGGTATGCTTTCTGAAATTACTCTCCACTCCACAGGTGTCTACCGTACTACTGAGCCGTTCCGTAGGTACTCAGATATATTGTGGATGACTTTGCTGATCATATTGCATGCACTGTTGTACATACCATGACCATTTGCAAATTCTACTTTGCTATTTCTTTCCATACAATATACATCTTAGGAGAGCGATTACATACTAACGTCTGACAGAGAGGAACCTCAACATCCTGAGTTACACCAACTGCATCCCCTGTTGCACCCCGAGGTCCTCAACCATGCACAACCTCACCCTCAACCAGCGTTGCCTCCTCTTCACCAGGGTAACAATGCAGAGGATGACATGGTAGATATTGAAATGTGTAATGTGATGGCACATTCACTGTGTGTATGGACTATGGGTAATGTGATTACTCTTCTGTATCCCAAGTACATGGCCGATGACGAAGAAGAGTATGAGGACGCCTACGTGCCAATTGAGGAAGATGACTAAGGAGAAGCCCTGTTTATTCCTTTGATGACCCATTGTATGATTATGTATGTTTATGTTCCAGATTGTATATTCTGCAATGTCACTGTTTGTGTATGGATATTGTCATACTGAAGGGTCCAATGTACTATTTCAATAAACGTGAATGGACATTCGTAGTTTCACAAGTGTTTTGTTTTTATTCACAGATATCCATAGACATGTATTACAACACAAGGAGGCTTACATTACAATGTACATGACATAGTACAACAGGGATACACCACTCATCACATAAGCACCTATAGTTGCAATACATTACAGGTTGCTCGTGAGTGTACGACGCGCTGTGGATTGGCAATGTAATCTACATCCCCTAAGCTCTGGTCCGCGTGCATCAGGGAACAGGGTGGAGATACAAATGTGACTCTGTCAATCCTGCTGATGTAGGACAGCACACCTGCGATATCTGAGAAGTGTGCCCTTGTCCCTACTGTAAAACCAAAGGTATCGAACGTCACCTTGAATCTATTCCCAAATGCAGTGACAATGTCAAACAGGTATCCCAGGCTGACATCGTCCATATAATGAATTGCTGCAGCCGGGTTCTCGTACATTGGTCCTTTCTTTCGTAGATGCTCTATTACTTCACGGTAATGGGGTGACCATACTTCGTTGCCGTATGACGCTCCCCACCATGAGTCTTTCAGCACCTTCATCATGTAACACATTTGTCCCGCTATATGTGTCACGGAAAAGTAGTCTGGGTTGTGAGGTATTGTCCAATGTTGACGCAGAATGCGCCCTTCACCCAGCTTATCGACCAGATGTCGTATTATGTCAATTGGCGTAGAGAAGTCGCCCTCTACCAAGTCCTTACATATGTACCTGCCTCCACAGATGGCCACATGAAATGTCAGTACTTCGTTCTGAGTCTTCGCCGTAACCGAACATACTCCTCCGGGCATGTCACCAAAGTGTGCCGCAATAACAATATCTCCAAAGCGAATCTTACGTCCGCCCATGAAGGAGCTAATCTGATCTGCAGAGACTGAGCCCCACCAGCGCGCACCTAGCCATTCTAGAAAGGAGTGCCACGTTCTGTTCAATATCGACCACTTAAGCATGAGATCTATCTGCTGATGTTTTTTAGCATCCTCCTCGGCTCGAACCATATCTTCAACATCGTCATCGTCAACGTCGAAGTAGTCCTCAACCGCTTCTTTGTAAACATTGTCCCTGTCCACATGTCTGGTGTTTGACCCGTACTGGGCAGGGGTGTCCTCCTCCTGACTCCTGGTGTCTTCCACGGTATCACTTAGAGTGTCGTGTTCGTGCTCATACGTCCAATCATTGTAGTCACCTGCCATTGTTGCTTGGCAATCGGTCTCTGAAACGGACCGGTTGGAATCTGCAGGGCTGAATGTGTGTTGTCTAAAACTGTTCCCGCATGCATCTGAGTCATATAGGTGCTGGTCGTCCACAGGGCTGTTGTTTGACTCGTACTGGTCACCGGGTTCTGTTTCCTGAAGCCTGGTGTCCTCCAGTTGATCACCTAGAGTTTCGTATTCAAATGGATACATCATACTTCCTTCCCAATCGATCTCGGAATCGCACCTATCGGAATCGGAAGGGTTGAATGTTTGTTGCGTACAACCGTTCTCGCATGAATCTGCTCCGTAAAACATTTGGTCATCTACAGGGCTGTTGTTTGACAAGTACTGGTCATGGGGTTCAGCTTCCTGAAGCATGGTGTTGTCAACATTATCACCTAGAGTTTCATATACATTTCCATTGTCCTCTATTGGGTCTCCGTGATGTTCCTCACACGTCCAATCATTGTAGTAACTTGAGCTTGGTGATAGCCTTGCACTCTCAAAATCGGACCAGAGTGAGGCTGAACACTCGTCTCTTAGTGGCGTAACACTGGTCCTACCTCTATCTACTTTGCAGTACCCATAGCAAGACAGCATCTGTTGCCTCTGGACGCAAACAACTGTCTCAAAGTGGTTACCAACATTCTCCAAATAGATCCCCTGGTTAGACACCTTTACACCATTACAACGGTGTATAAGCCACCTCCCGGTGTAGTATGTATATATGCTTACACCCAAACAATCTGCAGCTGCTTGAATCTCCACTTCCGTAGCCCAAGTACCTAGAGAGGCCATTTGTGATTTGGTAATGTAGTCTGATACTGAACGGTAGCCACTTCTCAACATGCTGGTGTATATCACATCATTGCTTTGTAGCTGCTCCACGACGACATTTCGAATGGTTCTATGAAACTCATCTGTACCACAAACCGCTTCACTGACCGCTCTGAAGAAACAATTGCCGTCGCCTTTTATCGGTATGTTTTTGCACGGAGCCCCTAACTCACCAGTGACTGTACTCAGTACAGACTGGTCCTTGAAGCAATTCACCTTCAGCCTGTTGCAAAGAACCTGCGCATCTGCAGCCCCGATAGGGTTGAACTGCTTCTCTCTACATGGGTCCCCAGTAGCAAGCATAGTATCCTGACACCCCGCCATCAATTAGTCTATTCTACTCTAGAGGTCTTTGCTATTGTCATTGGTAAAGTCATTAATACCTGCTTCACCGGCTTGTGGACTGTGTGAGTTTGGGTATGCGATTTAAAAACACCCCCCTATTGGACCACATTCCGTGGACTGTACCGCTGTACTGTTTGAGTATGGATGATAACCCTCCCGTTGTCCTGGTATTCTGTACACACGCCGTGCCCTCCGGGTCGAACTGTCCCCGTCTCACTAAAGGCCCAGTTGGAACATGTGGGACAGTATGGGTGCGAGCAGCCTTTGCAGATGTATTTGTTACACCTGGTGCACACCGTGTGTGTTTTTACAGTCCTTCTTTGTGGGGCAGACCTGACACCTCTTCCTCTTACTGGGTTGTGCGGGGTTGGGTGCTTGGGCCGGTGGTGCTGCGTGGTCCGGGTGCTGCGGGGCGTGATCCCGCCGGGGCTGATCACGATACGTAGCCCTCTGAACAGCTTTGACGAGCGCCGCAGAGGCTTCGGTGCGAGGGAGACGGGCCCTTCTTTGTATGAACGGAGTCACTAGTGCCTTTCCCAGCTGCTCGAGGAACACCCTCCTCTTGTTTCGCTTGCCAGGCATCCAAGTGGGGTTGAGCTCTCGCCATATGACAAAAGCGTTGTAAGAGGACACGTCAAGGATGTTGTGGAAGATGACCAGGGGCCAGCGCGCGGTCATCCTCCTGCAGCTGTAGGTTCCAATCACCTTGTCTAGGTTGTCCACACCTCCCTTGTTGCTGTTGTAGTCTAGGACGATGGCCGGCTTCTTGTCCTGGCGACGGCTAACGTGAGCCTCGGTGTGCAGCGTGCTCAGGAGTAAGACGTTCTTGTTTTTCTTTGCCAGGTAGGACACTAGAGCGGTGGTGGACGTGAAGGCGAACTTGGAGGAGAAGAGGAGCCTGTCCTTTGAGGCGAGCAGCGCCTGCGGGAGCTCTGGCTTGTTCTTTCTGACTGTGCCGACCACGGTGACGTTCCTGGTCAGGAGCTGGCGCGCGAGCTCGTATGAGGTGAAGAAATTGTCGCAGGTGACGTTGTGACCCCTGAGTCCCTGCGTCAAATCGAGCACGACCCTCATCCCCTGGTTCTTCTCGGGTCCTCCGCGTGTGGCCTTGCCGGTGTAGACCTGCATCTTCCAGGCGTAGCTGGATTTGGAGTCGCAGGCCACCCATGTCTTGATGCCGTATTTGGCCGGCTTGCTTGGGATATACTGGCGGAAAGGACATCGGCCTGGAGGAGAGAGCGAGAGAGAGAGAGAGCGCGAGAGAGAGAGAGAGCGAGAGAGAGAGAGAGGAGGAGAGGAAAGACGAAAGACAAGAGATTAGCTTTAGCGTGTTGTGTTGTGTTGTGTTGTGTTGTGTTCAGTGTTGTGTTCAATGTTGTGTTCAGTGTTGTTGTTGTTGTTGTTGTGCTCTTGTACGGTGTTGTTGGCCCCGGCACACCTCTGAAAGGGACCAGTTGCTCGTCCACCGTCACGTCGGCCCCGGGGTTGTAGAGGAGCGGCAGCCTCTCGACCCACTTGTCCCAGACCTCTCTCACGGCCGCAAGTTTGTCATCGCCGCCTGCTGCGCGTCTCTCGGCTCTGGTCTGGCGGTCGTCGAAGCGAAGGAGTCTCGAGTAAACGTGAAAGACTTTGAGCGGCATGGTTGCGCGGAAAATGGTCCTTCCGCTCTCGGCGTCCCAGAGACTAGAGGCCGCTTCGCCTCGGGACCTGTACACGCCGGCTAGGATGAGCAGCCCTACGTAGGCTCGCAGGTCTGTGGAGTCCATCGCTTTCCAGCGGCCGCCGCCGCCGCCGCGGTCGCGGTCTTCGCGGTCTTCGTGGACTTCGTGGTGGTCGTCGTCGGCGTAGTGGCGGTGGTCGTCGTCGCCGTCGTCGCCGTCGTCGCCTCGGGCTCCGTATTTTCGAACGCCCTCCAGATTGGTCATCTCCAGGATGATGTCTTCTATCTCGGGTGTGAAAAACAAGCGAAACGTGGACAGGATGTCGCGGGCTTGGCCTACGGCCTGCCTAGTAGGCCCGGGCCTCATGTCCTCCGGCACCTCAGCAACCGGCCTGTTACGTTTTGCCGCTGCGGCGGCCCCTCCGACGCCGCGATTGTTGTCACAGGGCACCGAGCACCATTGGATTTGGCCGTTTCTCGACACGAATGTCTCTCTTTCCACTCGATGGATATCGTGTTGTGTTCTGGGGCTGATGCTGCGGCGGCGGCGGCGGCTGCGGCAGCGGCGGAGGTCTCCTCGCTCTCCACGCTCTCCTTCACCTTCCCCTTGTTCTTCTTCCCCTTGTTCTTCTTCCCCTTGTTCTTCTTCTTCTTGGTGTTGGTCGTCGTCGTCGTCGTCATCATCGTCTCGTTCGTCATCTACGCCTTGACCTTCTTCTACTTGGACATCGTCCTCGTCCTCGTCGTCGGCGGCGTCGACGGCTGCGGCGTCGTAGTCGTCGTCGTCCTCTGTGGTCTCCTCGTCCTCTGGGTTGTATTCCTCCCCGTCTTCTTCTTCGGACGCTTCCTCGTCCGCTTCCTCGTCGCAGTCAGAGTCATTGGAAAATATCTGTTCTAGGACCTGTTTGGCCGTGAATCGCACAGCACTCATAATAGCTTCGGCACCCAGGCTGGGGAAGTCCCCAAGACCTCTCTCTTCGGCACATGTCCGGACATGCCACGGAGGCAATATTAGTAGTAGTAGTAGTAGTAGTAGTAGTAGTAGTAGTAGTAGTAGTAGTAGTAGTAGTAGTAGTAGTAGTAGTAGTAGTAGTAGTAGTAGTAGTAGTAGTAGTAGTAGTAGTAGTAGTAGTAGTAGTAGTAGTAGCAGTAGTAGTAGTAGTAGTAGTAGTAGTAGTAGTAGTAGTAGTAGTAGTAGTAGTTCTAGTTGTTGTTCTTGGTGTTCTTGGTGTTGCTGTTTTTTTTGTTTACGGCTTACCTAGTACCTCTGCCTCAGAGCTTATGCCTCTAACGTGTAGCCTGGGTCCGTTTGACCCCAGCCAGGACAGGACAACGCTAGGGCTTATACAGCCACTAGCTCTAACACCTAGGCTCTGACACATAGCCTGGGTCTTTTTGACCCGGTCAGGACAGCGGGAGGGGATATACAGCCACTAGCTCAAACACATAGGCTCTGACACGTAGCCTGGGTCTTTTTGACCCGGTCAGGACAGGACAGGACAACGCTAGGTGTTATACAGCCACTAGCTCAAACACATAGGCTCTGACACGTAGCCTGGGTCTTTTTGACCCGGTCAGGACAGGACAGGACAACGCTAGGTGTTATACAGCCACTAGCTCAAACACATAGGCTCTGACACGTAGCCTGGGTCTTTTTGACCCGGTCAGCACAGGACAGGACAACGCTAGGGCTTATACAGCCACTAGCTCAAACACATAGGCTCTGACACGTAGCCTGGGTCTTTTTGACCCGGACAGGACAGCGGGAGGGGATATACAGCCACTAGCTCAAACACATAGGCTCTGACACATAGCCTGGGTCTTTTTGACCCGGTCAGCACAGCGGGAGGAGATATACAGCCACTAGCTCTAACACCTAGGCTCTAACATGTAGTAGCCTGGGTCCTTTTGACCCGGACAGGACAGGACAGGACAGCGGGAGGAGATATACAGCGAGCCACTCGCTCTAACACCTAGGCTCTAACATTAACCCCCCCAACAAAAATAAAAAAAAACAATAAAAAATAAATGAATATAATATAATTTATTATTTCTATGGGAGTGGTCATTGAATCCACAATATAACAGGTTCGTGTCTCACAGACAAACAACATCCATCGAAGGAAGCTATGTCGACTGTCGGCTACACGGTGAAAAGCCTCTCGGTCATGCCCAACAACAAACTGGAGGTGAGACTATTTGTCGAACCCAAATATAGTCTGTTGAGGTATGAGCTGTGGCTCGTTCGGGTCGTAGGACAGGCTCTGCTCTTGTGGTTTTACCACGGTGCAGTGTCACACATCATGGTGACACACCGGGACCATGTGCAGAAGATACACCGTGAAGCTGTGGGATGGTGTCCCTGTGCTGCAACGTTGACCGGTTTCGACGACAGCGAGTCTTGTACTTGTGCTTTGTACTACGACATGTGGGACATGGACGTTCGTCACAGCCACGTCCGAGACCATTTGTTGACATATTATCGGACATATCGGCAAATGCCATGCGACATCTCATCCGTGTGTAGCGGTGTCCACATGACCGATCTCTCAGATGAGGAACAGACACTTCTGATGAAGACAGTCGCCTGGATATTTCAAGGCTTTTCTGTTGGCCCCAAACAACACGCCATGATGGGGATCCGTTCGAGCCTAGGCATACCTTGTGATTTCACGAAAACCCAAAATATTGTACCGCAGGTATACAAGTTGACAGACTGTCAGAATGAAACACGTGCGCAGATGTTCAATTGTCAGCAAGCCGAAGAGCAGATGACATCTATTCACTTGTCGAGGAAATGGTTATCTTGGGTTTCCAGCATTGTCCTCGACTAGCGACACACACACACACACCTACAATATTACAAGGAAATCACCAGATTCTTTACAAAGTAAAAAAAAAAAAAAAAAACATTTCACTGTAATGTCTGTACCTACAATGTGACCAATAAAAGTTGATTTAATTTCATTTGCAAGGGTCCCGTTCACAGCACAGCACACACTCGCTCTAACACTCTAACACGTAGCCTGGGTCGTTTTCACCCCAGCCAGGACACGAGAGGACAGCGGGAGGAGATGTACAGCCACACGCTCTAACACATAGGCACTGACACGTAGCCTGGGTCTTTTTTTTGTTGTTGTTGACCCAGACAGGACAGCGGGAGGAGATGTACAGCCACACGTTCTAACACATAGGCACTGACACGTAGCCTGGGTCTTTTTTTTTGACCCCGGACAAGAAAGGATAGGACAGGACAGGACAGGACAGGACAGGACAGGACAGGACAGGACAGCGGGAGGACAGGACAGGACAGGACAGCGGCACGGGATATACAGCCGCTCCCTCTAACACATAGGCACTGACACGTAGCCTGGGTCTTTTTGACCCCGGACAAGACAGGGCAACGCTAGGGGTTACACAGCCACTCACTCTAACACGTAGCCTGGGTCTTTTTGACCCGGACAGGACAACGGGAGGGTTATAATAAAGTGGTGATCCTAACTGACCTAAGATAGGGAATGTTTATTAGGATTAAATGTCAGGAATTGAGCAAAAAAAATGATGAAAAACTGAGTTTGAATGTATTTGGTTAAGGTGTACGTAAACTTCCGACTTCAACTGTATATACATTTATGAATAGATATTCCAGGTTTCAGGACTCTGATGTATCTGAAAATGTTGAACAAACATATAGCAGTGTGATTTTAATAGGATTTTATTCTTGCAGGCTGTCAGGCTGTCTAGTCACAGACGGAGGCTGTGCTTCTCTGTGTTTGGACAGTGAAGCTTACAGTTTTACATTTGGTGCTATGCTCCAGCATTTTGGATTTGAGATAGAATGTTTCATATTAGGTGACAGTATATAATGTCACCTTTTATTTTCACCTTTTATTTGAGGATATTTTCATACATATCTGTGTTACTGTTTAGAAATGAAAGCACTTTAAGTATCTACTTCTCCCATTTGAAAAAGTCTTAATAATTTGGACATATTCACTTATATTGTATTAAAGTAGTCATAAGTTTAGTATTTGGTCCCATATTCCTTACCCACAGTGATTACATCAAGCTTGTGATTCTACAAACTTGTTGAATGCATTTGCAGTTTGTCTTGGTTGTGTTTTGGATGATGTTTTTCCCAATAGAAACTGAATGGTGAATAATGTCCTGTCATTTTGGAGTCACTTCACTTGTATTGTCAGTAAGAATAGAAGATGTTTCTGAACACTTCTACATTCATGTGGATGCTACCATGATTATGAATAATCATGAATGAATCGTGAATGATGATGAATGAGAAAGTTACAGAGGCACAAGGATCATACCCCCTCTGTTATTGGTAATGGTGAGAGGTTAGCATGTTTTGTTGTAGCCTCTGTAACTTTCTCATTCATAATTTTTCATCATTCATTCAGGATTTTTCTTAATCATGGCATCATCAGGATTAATTTAGTAGTGTTTAGAAACATGTTATCTACTCACTTAGACAGAAGATTAATCCAGTCATCATCCACCATTCAGTTACTATTGGGCAAAACACAACCCAAAACACAACCAAAACAAACTGCAAATGCAACCAACGAGTTTGGGACCAAATACTCAACTTTTGACTACTTTTATACACTATAAGTGAATTGGTCAGAATACTTATGACTTCTTCAAATGGGGGGACTAGATACATAAAGTGCTTTCATTTAAAATGTTAGCTTCTCTGTCAAAATAGATATGGTGTGGACTGTATACTCAATACAATCTAAATCTTATACCTCACTGTCTGTCTTTTGACTGATACTGCTTTTTAAACTGCTCTGGTCAGTCTACTCAATATGTGTACTATACATATTTCTCTCTACAAGCAATATTATGATAATTTCTAATAATGATACATTAATTTATGAATAGATGTGGCCGGTTTCAGGACACTGGTATATCTTAATATGTAGAAAAAAGATACTGCCACTATTTTGACCACCAAAGAATAGCAGTGTGGTTTTAATATGATTTGACTCTTTGCAGGCTGTCAGGCTGTCTAGTCACAGAGGAAGGCTGTGCTTCTCTGGTCTCAGCTCTGAAGTCAAACCCCTCACACCTGAGAGAGCTGGACCTGAGCTACAATCACCCAGGAGACTCAGGAGTCAGACTGCTCTCTGCTGGACTGGAGGATCCACACTGCAGACTGGAGAAACTCAAGTATGTAGAGGGTTTATGTCAATGTTCATATCAGACATGTTGGAGTTATCAGGCTAGTTAAGACAAACATTCTGACCACCACTTGGACTAAGTTATATAAAGACTGTGTGTGTGTGTGTCCAGTGTGTGTGTGTGTGTGTGTGTTTGTGTGTGTGTGTGTGTGTTTGTGTGGGTCCAGTGTGTTTCCAGTGTGTGGACCACACACTGGACCCACACAAAAACACACAAACACACACACACACACACACACTGGACACATTCACACGCTAGACACACACACACACGCTGGACACAAACTGGACCCACACAAACACACACACACACACACACACACACACTGGACACACTCACACGGTAGACACACACACACACACACACACACACACTGGACGCACACACTAGACACACACATAAACACACATACTAGACGCACACACACACACACAACACATACACAGACACGTGCACTGGACACACACACACATTAACTGGACACACACACACACACACACTGGACACACACATACACAAACACACAGACTGGACACACACACACACGCTGGACAAACACACACACACACTGGACACACACACACACCAGACACACACACACACACACATACACACACACAAACACACACACACACAGACACGTACACTGGACACACACACACACACACACACACTGGACACACACACACACTGGACACACACACACACAAACACACACACTGGACACACACACACACACACACACACACACACACACTGGACACACACACACTGGACCCACACACACACACAAACACACACACTGGACACACACACACACACACACACACACACACACACACACACACACACTGGACACAAACACAAACGCTGGACACAAACTGGACCCACACACACAAACCACACACACACACACACACACACTGGACACACTCACACGCTAGACTCACACACACACACACACTGGACACACACAACCACACTGGACGCACACACACACCAGACACACACACACACACACACACACACACACACACACACAGACACGTACACTGGACACACACTGGACACACACACACACACACACACTGGACACACACACACAAACACACACACTGGACACACACACACACATGCACACACACACACACACACACACACACACACACACACACTGGACACACACACACACACACACACTGGACACACACACACAAACACACACACTGGACACACACACACACATGCACACACACACACAAACACACTGGACACACACACAGACACACACTGGACACACACACACACTTGGACAAAGTTATATGCTGACTGTGTGTGTGTGTGTGTGTGTGTGTGTGTGTGTGTGTGTGTGTGTGTGTGTGTGTGTGTGTGTCCAGTGAGTGTGTGTATGTGTGTGTGTGTGTGAGAGTTCAGGTGTATCCCTCAATGACTGTCTGTTCTTCTGCTTACCGCTACAGTGTGGAACATGGTGGAGAGAACACAATGAAACCTGGACTTAGAAAATGTGAGTGTTGACTGCTGTGAAGAATATGACTAAGAATAAGTCTTAATTCAAGTGAAGTCAAAGTCAAAGACCACCATCATTACTTACTTGGTCATATTAAATATCAGCTGTAGTTCTACAGAAGCACAAATCAGGGACACCAAAGTTTACAAAGAGTTGCTTTGACAATGTGTGTGTCTGTGTGTATGTGGCATATTCGTGTTACGTTAGAAATGTGTGTGTGTGTTCATGCATGCATACAGGTGTGTGTTTGTGTTTGTGTGTGTGTGTGTGTGTAATTAATGGGAATAAGTGTGTTTTATATTACCATACAGTATAACATATGATCATTGAACAAATCTCAAGTTACCTTTAACTTCTCCTTTTGATACCTAGAAACATCTACATTAAATGAATTAGTGAAAAGTGAGTTAACATTCTAATGTGAATGATGATGATTTCTAATATTGTGTCTGGTTTCATCCATCAGATGTCTGTGATCTCACACTGGACCTTAACACAGTAAACAGACTCCTCTCTCTGTCTGAGGAGAACAGAAAGGTGACATGGAGGAGAGAGAAGCAGCCGTATCCTGATCACCCAGAGAGATTTGAGGTCTGTAGACAGGTGCTGTGTAGAGAGGGTCTGACTGGACGCTGTTACTGGGAGGTAGAGTGGAGTGGGAGAGGGGCTGATATAGGAGTGACATATAAAGGAATCAGCAGGAGAGGAGGGGGTGATGACTGTGGGATTGGATGTAATGACAAGTCCTGGAGTCTGATCTGCTTTGACAACAGTTACTCTGCCAGGCACAATAATAAGTCCACTCCCATAGACGTCCCCTCCTCCAGCTCCCACAGAGTAGGAGTGTATCTGGACTGGCCAGCCGGTACTCTGTCCTTCTACAGAGTCTCCTCTGACACACTGACCCACCTGAACACATTCCACTCCACATTCACTGAGCCCCTCTATCCAGGGTTTGGGATTTTGGACTCAGTGTCCCTATGTTAAATACACACGGGACACTGTACACACACACACACACACTAGACACACACACACACACACACACACACATACACTGGACACACAAACACACACTGGACACTCACACACACACATACTGAACACACAAACACACTTGATACACACACACTGTACACACACACACACACACACACACACACACTGAACAAACACACTGAACACACACACACACACACACACACACCGGACAAACAAACACTGGACAAACACACCCACACACTAGACACACACACACACACACACACTCTGGACACACACACACTCTGGACACACACACACACTGGACACACACACTGAACAAACACACACTGGACACACAAACTGGACACACACACACTGGACACACACACACACACAGAGGACACACACACACTGGACACACACACACACACACTGGACAAACACACACACACACACACACTGGACACACATACACACTGGACACACACACACACACTGGACACACACACTCACACACACTGGACACACACACACACAGGACACACACACACACACTGGACACACACACACACACACACACACACACTGGACACACACAAACACACACACACACTGGACACACACACTGGACACACACACACACTCACACTGGACCCACACACATTAAAACTGAACACACACACACTGGACACACACAAACACACACACACACAGGACACACACACACACACACACACACACACACCTGACACACACACACACTGGACACACACACAGACACTGGACACACACACAGACACTGGACACACACACATACACTGGACACACACACATACACACTTACACACACACTCACACACACTGGACACACAGACACCTGACACACACACACACACAGGACACACACACACACACACTCACACACACTGGACACACACACACTCACACACACTGGACACACACACACTCACACACACTGGACACACACACAGACACTGGACACACACACATACACACTTACACACACACTCAGACACACTGGACACACACACACACACACTGGACACACACACACTGGACACACACAAACACACACACACAGTGGATGCACACACTGGACACACACACATACGCTGGACACACACACACACTGGACACACACACACACACACACTCACACTGGACACACACACACATACACACAGGACACACACACCTGACACACACACACACAGTACACACACACTGGACACACACACACACTGGACACACACACACACACTGGACACACACACACATACACGCTGGACACACACACCTGACACACACACTGGACACACACACACACACACACACACTGGACACACACACACTGGACACACACACACACACACACACACTGGACACACACACACTGGACACACACACAGGATACACAAACACAATGGACACACACACACTGATCACACACACACACACACACACACACTGAACACACACACGCTGAACACACACACACACACACACACACACACTGGACACACACACACTAAACATACACGCTGGATACACACACACACTGAACACACACACGCTGAACACACACACACTGGACACACACACACACACACTGAACACACACACACACACACTGGACACACACACACTGGACACACACACACACTGGACACACACACACTGGACACACACACACACACTGGACACGCATCCACACACACACACTGGACACACACACACATACACACACACTGGATTCACACACACACACACACACACTGGACACACACATCCATACACATTGGACACACACACACTGAACACACACACACACTGGACACACACACACACACTGGACAAACACACACAGGACTCACACACACAAACACACACTGGACAGACACACACTGGACACACACACACTGGAAACACACACACTCACACACTGAACACACACACACACACTGACACTGAACACACACACATACTGGACACACACACACACACACACACACACTGGACAAACACACACTGGACACACACACACACACTGGCCACACATACATACACTGGACACACACACACACTGGACACAAACACTGAACACAACCAGCCCTGCCATTTCTACCTGTCCTGATCTAGTGTTTCACCCCTGACCTCCTCACACTGTCTCACTGTCCATGTCTGCTTTTAGCTCCCACCTCTACTTCACTGTGTTATAATGGACCTTATGCTTTTTATGTCACCTCTGGAACCAGTTATCAAACATACTGACCTTTCTGACCCTATCCCATGGCCCTACTTTCTACAATTGAACATTTAAATTCCTCTATGAGTTTTGTTTCGTGTCCATTTACTTATCTATGTATTTGTTGTATATTGGGGTTGTGCTGCAGAGCATCATGGGGGTTTGTATGTGTTGAGATGATCACGTTCCAGATAAATGGTTGAACTGATTCCTGTCTCCTGTCTCATCATTATTGAATTGTTGTACAGACGTGGTTATGAAACCCACCAGACATAACAACAGATTGGTGATGAGTAAGTCTGAATCTACAGGAACTATTCTGTCTGGAAGAAGTGGGTTTTTACAACTGTTTAAAACTGTTATTTTCTGTGGTCCAGTCTAGGCTAATGTTAGCACAGTGTATTGCTAGCAGAGGCAAGTGCATAGTCGAGCTAGCTAAGAAAGAGAGTTAACCAGTGGTGTACTTAGGTAAAAATACTTTAAAGTACTACTTAAGTAGTTTTTTTGGGGGTATATGTACTTGACTTTACTATTCATATTTTTGACTACTTTTACTTTCACTTCACTACATTCCTAAAGAAAATAATGTACTTTTTACTCCATACACTTTCCCTGACACCCAAAAGTACTCGTTACATTTTGAATGCTTAGCAGGACAGAAAATGGTCCAATTCACACACTTATCAAGAGAACATCCCTACTGCCTCTGATCCGGGGGACTCAGTAAACACAAATGCTTTGTTTGTAAATTGTCTGAGTGTTGGAGTGTGCCTCTGGCTGAACGTAAATTTAAAAAACAAGAAAAAAAAAAAGGAATTTGAAATTATTTATACTTGTACTTTTACTTTTGATACTTTAGTATATTTTAGCAATTACATTTACTTTTGATACTTAAGTATATTTAAAACCAAATACTTTTAGACTTTTACTCAAGTAGTATTTTACTGGGTGACTTTCACTTTTAGTTGGGTCATTTTCTGTTAAGGTATCTTTACTTTTACTCAAGTATGACAATTGGGTACTTTTTCCACCACTGGAGTTAACATCGTCATAGACGGCAGAAAAGGACTCGAGACGGACATCGGAGTGGGAAAACAACGTGATTAAAAAGGAGGAATATACAGTGATTAAAGGAAAGGACATGTATTCAAATTCAATTGATTGGACATGATTTGGAAAGGCACACACCTGTCTACATAAGGTCCCACAGTTGACAGTGCATGTCAGAGCAAAAACCAAGCCATGAGGTCGAAGGAATTGTCCGTAGAGCTCCGAGACAGGATTGTGTCGAGGCACAGATCTGGGGAAGGGTACCAAAAAATGTCTGCAGCATTGAAGGTCCCCAAGAACACAGTGGCCTCCATCATGCTTAAATGGAAGATGTTTGGAACCACCAAGACTCTTCCTAGAGCTGGCCGCCCGGCCAAACTGAGCAATCGGGTGAGAAGGGCCTTGGTCAGGGAGGTGATGAAGAACCCGCGAAGAACCCGATGGTCACTCTGACAGAGCTCCAGAGTTCCTCTGTGGATATGGGAGAACCTTCCAGAAGGACATCTCTGCAGCACTCCACAAATCAGGCCTTTATGGTAGAGTGGCCAGACGGAAGCCACTCCTCAGTAAAAGGCACATGACAGCCCGCTTGGAGTTTGCCAAAAGGCACCTAAAGGACTCTCAGACAATGAGAAACAAGATTCTCTGGTCTGATGAAACCAAGATTGAACTATTTGGCCTGAAAGCCAAGCGTCAGGTCTGGAGGAAACCTGGCACCATCCCTACAGTGAAGCATGATGGTGGCAGCATCATGCAGTGGGGATGTTTTTCAGCGACAGGGACTGGGAGTGTAGTCAGGATCAAGGGAACAATGAACGGAGCAAAGTACAGAGAGATCCATGATGAAAACCTGCTCCAGAGTGCTCAGGACCTCAGACTGGGGTGAAGGTTAACCTTCCATCAGGACAACGACCCTAAGCACAGAGCCAAGACAACACAGGAGTGTCTTCAGGACAAGTCTCTGAATGTCCTTGAGTGGCCCAGCCAGAGACCGGACTTGAACCCGATGTAACATCTCTGGAGAGACCTGAAAATAGCTGTGCAGCGACGGTCCTCATCCAACCTGACAGAGCTTGAGAGGATCTGCAGAGAAGATAATGGAGCCTCTCCAGCAGTATGTTCTGGTTGTGGATGGGGCCTTGGTACCTGTCCTGTGGAGATGGCCTCAGTGTTGAGAGGATGATCCACTGTAAAAGATCACGCAACACTGGAGCAACAGCCGCTGCAAGACTGGAAGGTCTTATTGAGGCACCACAGGAATTCCACAAAGAGATTCTACTCCTCCAGGTGATTACATAGAAATACAACAATGTACATTTGTTAATAACCAAAAGGTATTGAAACAAGCCTTGTAGTTGTAGGCCTTGCACATCCTGTAGTTACACATCCTGTAGTTACACATCCTGTAGTTACACATCCTGTAGTTACACATCCTGTAGTTACACATCCTGTAGTTACACATCCTGTAGTTACACATCCTGTAGTTACACATCCTGTAGTTACACATCCTGTAGTAACACATCCTGTTGTTACACATCCTGTAGTTACACATCCTGTTGTTACACATCCTGTAGTTACACATCCAAGATATGGAAAACACTACTTGGAGATATGTGATCATTGATTGTTTCATGTTTCTGCTTCATATAGTTGGCAGCAGGTGCTTATGTCACCCTTCTGGCCACCAAAATCAGTGGAACTTAGAACGTGGACCAAGTACCTGCTGACCTCCCACAATGCATGAAGACCAACTGGAGTGGCTGGAGTGTGAGGTTGTTGGTTTCTGTTGGATGTCTCCCAAACAGGAGCAGATCAACCTTGCTGCATCCACTGCTGCTGGGGCGTGTCAAGAAGAAGGGTCTGTCCTCTACTGTACCGGTAACACAGGTATTCATACTACTGTCTATCCAAGAAGAAGGGTCTTTCCTCTACTGTACTGGTAACACAGGTATTCATACTACTGTCTATCCAAGAAGAAGGGTCTTTCCTCTACTGTACTGGTAACACAGGTATTCATACTACTGTCTATCCAAGAAGAATGGTATTTCCTCTACTGTACTGGTAACACAGGTATTCATACTACTTTCTATCCAAGAAGAAGAGTCTTTCCTCTACTGTATTGGTAACACAGGTATTCATACTACTGTCTATCCAAGAAGAAGAGTCTTTCCTCTACTGGTAACACAGATATTCATACTACTGTCTATCCAAGAAGAAGGGTCTTTCCTCTACTGTACTGGTAACAAAGCAGCGGAGGCTGGTGACTTGATAAATCAAGGAGGATGGGAGACCCACGGTATAGGCGCGGAAGATGTCAAAGTGTGTTTTAAAAATCGTCAAAGAGTAATTATTTTAACCTAAAGCATTTAATAAAGACATTTATAGTACAATATTATGGGGAATGGGAATGAGAGGGCTACTTCCACAGTGTTGGGAAGGAATCACAGCAGTGATTGAATGAGAGGGATACTTCCACAGTGTTGGGAAGGGATCACAGCAGTGATTGAATGAGGGGGCTACTTCCACAGTGTTGGGAAGGGATCACAGCAGTGATTGGATGAGAGGGCTGCTTCCACAGTGTTGGGAAGGGATCACAGCAGTGATTGGATGAGAGGGCTGCTTCCACAGTGTTGGGAAGGGATCACAGCAGTGATTGAATGAGGGTATGAGGCATGTGTTGAGGTGTTCAGAGGCTTGACTTCAGTGCAGGACAGGATTTGACTGGGAAGACAAAAAACAACAACACAACACACTACACAGTTAGAGACCAAAGAGCTGAGAAGGAGATAGTCCAAGCAAGGAGTAAAATCATTGATGTGTAATAATGTCATTGTGTTTCTGTACGTGATTGACTCTACATACAGTAACGAGAGAAAATTGATAGGGGTACTCAACAGTGCTTGGAGAGGAAACATTCCAATGTGCCAGTGGATGAGCGGGCACATGAGACGTGGCTTCAGTTCATGTCAGGACAGAGTTTGACAATGGTAGTGGAGTGGAGTGGTCATCACCTCTTAATCAGGGAACAGGAGGGGACTTAGCTGGAAATACACATAGCAGATACATTCCATTACAGCTGCGCACTCATAGGTTTGAACAACAAGTTTCTCCGTGAAGTTAAACACAGAGTTCGCATCTCGCCCACTTGACACATCAAAGTAGCTCAAGAAACATTCCTGAATAACGCCCTGATCATCCACATACCTGATGATAACTGACAACTGCACCAGACTGGTGGCACCATAGGTCCCAGAGTAGGGGGGCAATTTTACCTCCTGGGGCCCAGAGTTTTTCCTTATCTGTTTACCTAACCAGTAAAACTCTGGACCCTATGTAAAAAATGTAATGTAAAAAAAAATAAAGAAAAACCCTGGAATGAGTAGGTGTCCAAACTTTTGACTGGTACTGTACTTCAGATATGGCCTACATATCCTAGATGACCAGCCTAAACCTGTTCATATCAGTTCCCATTGGCTATCAGTAGCAGGACTGATCACCTACAAATCAGTGTTGAGTCTAAATAACAGGGCATGTAGCCTAAGCCCAATATTTTCACAACATTTCCTACAGAGACCATCTGGGACCAGTTTCCCAAAAAGCATCTTAAGGCTAAGTTTATCAGTAGAACCTTTGTAGGAGCATTGTTAAATCTCCGAGCTGTTTCCCCAAAAACCATCGTTACTAAAGTTAAAGTGCACTTGAAAAACGCTCATTATTTACCGACTGCCTCAGACCACTCGTAGAACAGCCAAGTGCGTCGTTAGATGCGTTGTTTCACTACTGCGTCTCTTCATGCACAGAAGACCTACACTAAACATAAAATCAACATATTTTATCTGTCTCTCTGTGACCGCCGATAACTTCACAACGAAGTTGGACTACAAATACAACGTTGCCAATGTCTTTGCAATTGTTACAAACAAGCGAAGGATAAAAAAGACGCTTGAAATGAAAAGCGAGATGACTGCATTAAAAGATAAATGTCCTATGGTCTTAGTCTCACTAGTCTCTACTCCCAGTGTATGTGGTGTCCTATGGTCTTAGTCTCACTAGTCTCTACTCCCAGTGTATGTGGTGTCCTATGGTCTTAGTCTCACTAGTCTCTACTCCCAGTGTATGTGGTGTCCTATGGTCTTAGTCTCACTAGTCTCTACTCCCAGTGTATGTGGTGTCCTATGGTCTTAGTCTCACTAGTCTCTACTCCCAGTGTATGTGGTGTCCTATGGTCTTAGTCTCACTAGTCTCTACTCCCAGTGTATGTGGTGTCCTATGGTCTTAGTCTCACTAGTCTCTACTCCCAGTGTATGTGGTGTCCTATGGTCTCACTAGTCTCTACTCCCAGTGTATGTGGTGGACTATGGTCTTAGTCTCACTAGTCTCTACTCCCAGTGTATGTGGTGTCCTATGGTCTCACTAGTCTCTACTCCCAGTGTATTTGGTGTCCTATGGTCTTAGTCTCACTAGTCTCTACTCCCAGTGTATGTGGTGTCCTATGGTCTTAGTCTCACTAGTCTCTACTCCCAGTGTATGTGGTGTCCTATGGTCTCACTAGTCTCTACTCCCAGTGTATGTGGTGTCCTATGGTCTTAGTCTCACTAGTCTCTACTCCCAGTGTATGTGGTGTCCTATGGTCTCACTAGTCTCTACTCCCAGTGTATGTGGTGTCCTATGGTATTAGTCTCACTAGTCTCTACTCCCAGTGTATGTGGTGTCCTATGGTCTTAGTCTCACTAGTCTCTACTCCCAGTGTATGTGGTGTCCTATGGTCTTAGTCTCACTAGTCTCTACTCCCAGTGTATGTGGTGTCCTATGGTCTTAGTCTCACTAGTCTCTACTCCCAGTGTATGTGGTGTCCTATGGTCTTAGTCTCACTAGTCTCTACTCCCAGTGTATGTGGTGTCCTATGGTCTCACTAGTCTCTACTCCCAGTGTATGTGGTGTCCTATGGTCTTAGTCTCACTAGTCTCTACTCCCAGTGTATGTGGTGTCCTATGGTCTTAGTCTCACTAGTCTCTACTCCCAGTGTATGTGGTGTCCTATGGTCTCACTAGTCTCTACTCCCAGTGTATGTGGTGTCCTATGGTCTTAGTCTCACTAGTCTCTACTCCCAGTGTATGTGGTGTCCTATGGTCTTAGTCTCACTAGTCTCTACTCCCAGTGTATGTGGTGTCCTATGGTCTTAGTCTCACTAGTCTCTACTCCCAGTGTATGTGGTGTCCTATGGTCTTAGTAAATCCTCTCACTAACCCTCATCTTTTCTCTCTGTCTCCCCTTCCGGGAGGGGGCTGAGTCTCCAGGACCGTGACTGAGGACACCCTGGCCTGACACCTGGACGTGCCTGGTCCAATCCCACCTGGACCCCTCTAACTGCTACCTGCCTGTCGCTGCCTCCACTGAATCTGTCTCCCCTCAAGTCGCTGACCCCTCCCCCCTCCACTGACTATGTCTCCCCCTCAAGTCGCTGACCTCTCCCCCCCCTCCACACACCCAGATACTTGGATTCTATTATTTACCATGAGGTCTTTATGAAAATCCATCTGACCATAGGGTCTTGAAATGTTAATAGTTTCTGGATCTTGTCAGAGCCTGCTGGCCATTAAAACTGGTATTGCTCTTTACTTATTGAAATGGGGAATAAAGGAGGACAATGCTTTCATTTTCAATGAAGACAAAATGAAGAAAAGGTTAGAGATGTAATGTATGATTTAATACGGCCTGTATCTCTGGTTAGAGATGTAATGTATGATTTAATATGGCCTGTATCTCTGGTTAGAGATGTAATGTATGATTTAATACGGCCTTTATCTCTGGTTAGAGATGTAATGTATGATTTAATACGGCCTGTATCTCTGGTTAGAGATGTAATATATGATTTAATACGGCCTGTATCTCTGGTAGGAGATGTAATGTATGATTTAATACGGCCTGTAGCTCTGGTTAGAGATGTAATGTATGATTTAATACGGCCTGTATCTCTGGTTAGAGATGTAATGTATGATTTATACGGCCTGTATCTCTGGTTAGAGATGTAATGTATGATTTACTACGGCCTGTATCTCTGGTTAGAGATGTAATGTATGTTTTAATACGGCCTGTATCTCTGGTTAGAGATGTAATGTATGATTTAATACGGCCTGTATCTCTGGTTAGAGATGTAATGTATGATTTAATACGGCCTGTATCTCTGGTTAGAGATGTAATGTATGATTTAATACGGCCTGTATCTCTGGTTAGAGATGTAATGTATGATTTAATACGGCCTGTATCTCTGGTTAGAGATGTAATGTATGATTTAATACGGCCTGTATCTCTGGTTATAGATGTAATGTATGATTTAATATGGCCTGTATCTCTGGTTAGAGATGTAATGTATGATTTAATGATTTAATACGGCCTGTATCTCTGTATTACAGCAAGTCAAATAGAGATGAGTGAAAAGTGGAAGTGTGACTTCTTTCCCCAGTGATTTCCTAAGGCTGAGGTATTTAGTCAGTTATCAGTTGTTCCACACCAAGGCTAGATGAGGCTGAATGGCAACAACACCACACATGACTGAAATGCAACTCATTCATCTCATTAGTACATTAATATTCAGTCTATTGAATATTCCATCAATGAAAAGATGGATTTCTTGGCTAGATGAATGTATTATTAAACCTTCCAAAGCGACACACACCTATACAATAAAGGAAGTTTATCAAAATAAGTTATTGACGGGAAGATTCATTTACTACATCAATTATAGTCACAGCCTTTCCTCTTCATTTGATTAACTGGAGGAATGGGATGGAGAAATGATTTACAATAGGCAGGGTGGGGCTCAACTGGAGGAATGGGATGGAGAAATGATTTACAATAGGCAGGGTGGGGCTCAACTGGAGGAATGGGATGGAGAAATGATTTACAATAGGCAGGGTGGGGCTCAACTGGAGGAATGGGATGGAGAAATGATTTCCAATAGGCAGGGTGGGGCTCAACTGGAGGAATGGGATGGAGAAATGATTTACAATAGGCAGGGTGGGGGCTCAACTGGAGGAATGGGATGGAGAAATGATTTACAATAGGCAGGGTGGGGCTCAACTGGAGGAATGGGATGGAGAAATGATTTATAATAGGCAGGGTGGGGCTCAACTGGAGGAATGGGATGGAGAAATGATTTACAATAGGCAGGGTGGGGGCTCAACTGGAGGAATGGGATGGAGAAATGATTTACAATAGGCAGGGTGGGGCTCAACTGGAGGAATGGGATGGAGAAATGATTTATAATAGGCAGGGTGGGGCTCAACTGGAGGAATGGGATGGAGAAATGATTTACAATAGGCAGGGTGGGGCTCAACTGGAGGAATGGGATGGAGAAATGATTTACAATAGGCAGGGTTGGGCTCAACTGGAGGAATGGGATGGAGAAATGATTTATAATAGGCAGGGTGGGGCTCAACTGGAGGAATGGGATAGAGAAATGATTTACAATAGGCAGGGTGGGGCTCAACTGGAGGAATGGGATGGAGAAATGATTTACAATAGGCAGGGTGGGGCTCAACTGGGGGAATGGGATGGAGAAAATGATTTACAATAGGCAGGGTGGGGCTCAGATGGAGGAATGGGATGGAGAAATGATTTACAATAGGCAGGGTGGGGCTCAACTGGAGGAATGGGATGGAGAAATTATTTACAATAGGCAGGGTGGGGCTCAACTGGAGGAATGGGATGGAGAAATGATTTACAATAGGCAGGGGTGGGGCTCAACTGGAGGAATGGGATGGAGAAATGATTTATAATAGGCAGGGTGGGGCTCAACTGGAGGAATGGGATGGAGAAATGATTTACAATAGGCAGGGTGGGGGCTCAACTGGAGGAATGGGATGGAGAAATGATTTACAATAGGCAGGGTTGGGCTCAACTGGAGGAATGGGATGGAGAAATGATTTATAATAGGCAGGGTGGGGCTCAACTGGAGGAATGGGATAGAGAAATGATTTACAATAGGCAGGGTGGGGCTCAACTGGAGGAATGGGATGGAGAAATGATTTACAATAGGCAGGGTGGGGCTCAACTGGGGGAATGGGATGGAGAAATGATTTACAATAGGCAGGGTGGGGCTCAGATGGAGGAATGGGATGGAGAAATGATTTACAATAGGCAGGGTGGGGCTCAACTGGAGGAATGGGATGGAGAAATTATTTACAATAGGCAGGGTGGGGCTCAACTGGAGGAATGGGATGGAGAAATGATTTACAATAGGCAGGGTGGGGCTCAACTGGAGGAATGCGTCCCAAAGGGCACCCTATTCCCTATAACTTTGCCCTGTATAATGCACTACTTTTGACCAGAGCCCTATGGAATCCTGTGGAACCCTGTGGAACCCTGTGGGACCCCTGTGGGACCCTGTGGAACCCTGTGGAACCGTATGGGCCCTGGTCAAAATGTGGAATACATTCCGTCTGTTGATGAAGCCACCTGAAATTGGTTTGAGCTACTTTACACCATTGGTAAATCCCTGAGACCAGAAGAAATGTGCAAGTCCACACTTTGGTAGAAGGACAATGGATATGCAGCCATTGTTAATGGTCACACACCTTTGAGTCAAACTCTGCTTGTTCATTGTTATTCATGGAGATGAAGTGCATTTAGTTGATTTGGTGTCCTTAGAGAAAATGAGGAGGCTCCAACAATGCCACACGTCTTGTATGTATCTTCTCTTAAGGTGCCAGAGGAAAGACCTATTGTTAAACAGAAGGGAGAGGTGTCCCAATGTCCTAACTGCCAGGGGAAAGACCTATTGTTAAACAGAAGGGAGAGGTGTCCCAATGTCCTAACTGCCAGGGGAAAGACCTATTGTAAAACAGAAGGGAGAGCTGTCCCAATGTCCTAACTGCCAGGGGAAAGACCTATTGTTAAACAGAAGGGAGAGGTGACCCAATGTCCTAACTGCCAGGGGAAATACCTATTGTAAAACAGAAGGGAGAGGTGTCCCAATGTCCTAACTGCCAGGGGAAAGACCTATTGTTAAACAGAAGGGAGAGGTGTCCCGATGTCCTAACTGCCAGGGTAAAGACCTATTGTTAAACAGAAGGGAGAGGTGGTATTCTGGCTGTGCCATTCAGGAAGTGAATTATAAATCTGTGAAGGACCAATTATAATGATGGAGCTGTCTATGAATCATCCCAATGTCAATGATTTAAAAGCGATAAATCTCAACACTAGCCGTCAGTTATTAAGGCAAAGTATGGAATAATTTTTCAGACCTCAGAACCCTGTGAGTTGGTGGGAATGGACCTGCTGGGGCCACTTGTACCCAACAGTGGTAACTACACCTACATCTGCACAATGGGGGACTACTTCACCAGGTGGATGAATGGAACCGTTCAAAGGTAGGTACTAAGACTGTATACAGTGACAACCTGCTATACATTCTAAGTATTGAGGTATACAATCTGGCCTCTACCATGTCTGTCAGATGTCCAACAATTGTACTTGTATTTTCAGGACCCTCTGGTGGATGAGCAGCCTGAAAGGTGGCCTGAATGTTTAGAGTCCATCATGTTTGGGCTGAGGACCAAGAAGCAGATGACAACTGGGTACTCTTCTTCCTCCTCTTTGGGAAAGAGGGAGGTACCCAACGAGGTCCCTCGAACATTTCAGGAAGTCAGTGATCTGGAGGCTCCTCAGAGGAGGAAGGGAGGACCATCCTCCTCACTGAATTTCATAAAAATAAAATCATTTTTAGATAAATCTATACTAAATATAATCACATATCACCAAATAACGATTTAAAACACATTATTTTGCAAAGAAGGTCTGCAGTAGCCTCAACAGCACTCTGTAGGGTAGCACCATGGTGTAGCCGGAGGACAGCTAGCTTCCGTCCTCCTCTGGGTACATTGACTTCAATACAAAACCTAGGAGACTCATGGTCCTCACCCCCTTCCATAGACTTACACAGTAACTATGACAGGAGGACATCCACCAACCTATCAGAGCTCTTGCAGCACGAACAAACATGTTGTCCACCCAATCAAAGGACCAGAGAATGAATCTAGTACTGAAAGCATAAGCTACAGCTAGCTAGCACTACAGTGCATAACATGTGGTGAGTAGTTGAATCAAAGAGGGAGAAAGACAATAGTTCAACAGTTTTGAATAAATTAATGTATTCACAAATGAAGGAGAAACAAGAGAGAAATAGAGAGAGAGAGAAAGATTGTCATGTTTTTTCAGTTTCACTTACTTAGCTAGCAAATGCAGCTAGCTAGTTTAGCCTACTGAAACACTCTGCTCAAACAGAGGGATGCTATGTTAGCTGGATGGTAATGACTATCCAACACAACACTGGAACTCTTCCAAGTCAAGGTCAAGCTTTTGGTTTTACAAATGTATTGCCACTGGGGCCCGCCGGTGTAACTGCTTACTGACTGTACACTGTAACGTTACTGCATGATTGTAGCGGGTTTACTAACGCGTTAGTTCTATTAGCTATGCTGACTATGATGTTACTTTAGCAAATATGGTGACAACTATGTTGATTTTAAATATAAATATTAACAGTAAACACAAAGGGTGTGTAAAACAGTATGTTGGCTTGGCTGATAAAAAGGGTAGATTGAATTTCTCTTGGCAGTTGTGGCTCCCAGGACTACAGCCAATCAAGGACTAGCTACCCATCCCCCACTGCTGCTCTCACCCCCCACCCCTAAACATGTTTTTTTCTTCCAGCCTCACCTGAACACCGTTTTTACCTGTTTATTTTCATATCAGCCCTTTTGAAGTTCCAGCCTCACCTGAACACCGTTTTTACCTGTTTGTTTATCTGCAGTGTTTTGTCTTTCACTTATTTTTATTTGGTGTGAATAAATAAAACCTAAAACCTAATTGAGAAATGTTTTCACTTGCAATGACTTGTTATGTTTAAACCGTGATTTAAACTGAGACTCAGTGATATGACATGTAAGGCTGTGTGTCTGCTTGATTTCATATATGTACCTGATTTCCATTCAGACTGCTTTGTCCAGCCAAGTGGCACTTTGTGGGGATACATTGAATGTAATGGAGTTGAAGTTGTGTTCCCAGCTGTCCACAGGATGGCGCCAGAGCTGCATAACTGGACGGGTGAGACATGAGTAATATCCCAGGGAAATACACTATATATACAAAAGTATGTGGACACCCCTTCAAATTAGTGGATTCGGCTATTTCAGCCAAACCCGTTGCTGACAGGTGTATGAAATCGAGCACACAGCCATGCAATCTCCATAGACAAACATTGGCAGTAGAATGGCCTTACTGAAGAGCTCATTGACTTTCAACATGGCACCGCCATAGAATGCCACCTTTCCAACAAGTCAAATTTCTGCCCTGCTAGAGCTGCCTTGGTCAACTGTAAGTGCTGTTATTGTGAAGTGGAAACGTCTAGGAGCAACAATGGCTCAGCCACGAAGTTGTAGGCCACAGAAGCTCACAGAACGGGACCGCTTAGTGTCTATGGAGATTCCATGTCTGTGTGCTCGATTTTCATACACCTGTCAGCAACCGGTGTGGCTGAAATATCCAAATCCACTAATTTGATATGGGTGTCCACATACTTTTGTATATATAGTGTATAGTTACACAGTGTATTCGGAAAGTATTCAGACCCCTTGACTTTTTCCACATTTTGTTAAATTACAGCCTTATTCTAAAATTGATTAAATTGTTTTTTTCCTCATCAATCTACACACAACATCCCATAATGACAAAGTTATGGGTTTTTAGAACTCCTGCATTGTCTTGGTTGTGTGCTTAGGCTCCTTGTCCTGTTGGAAGGTGAACCTTCACCCCAGTCTGAGGTCCAGAGCGCTCTGGAGCAGGTTTTCATCAAGGATCTTTCTGTACTTTGCTCTGTTCATCTTTCCCTCGATTCTGACTAGTCTCCCAGTCTCTGCCACTGAAAAACATCCCCACAGCATGATGCTGCCACCACCATGCTTCACCGTAGGGATGGTGCCAGGTTACCTCCAGACGTGACGCTTGGCATTCAAGCCAAAGAGTTCAATCTTGGTTTCATCAGACCAGAGAATCTTGTTTCTCATTGTCTGAGAGTCCTTTAGGTGCCTTTTGGCAAACTCCAAGCGGGCTGTCATGTGCCTTTTACTGAGGAGTGGCTTCCGTCTGGCCACTCTACCATAAAGGCCTGATTGGTGGAGTGCTGCAGAGATGTCCTTCTGGAAGGTTCTCCCATATCCACAGAGGAACTCTGGGGCTCTGTCAGAGTGACCATCGGGTTCTTCGCGGGTTCTTGGTCACCCTCTGACCAAGGCCCTTCTCCCCGATTGCTCAGTTTTGGCCGGGCGGCCAGCTCTAGGAAGAATCTAGGTGGTTCCAAACTTTTTCCATTTAAGAATGATGGAGGCCACTGTGTTCTTGGGGACCTTCAATGCTGCAGACATTTTTTGGTACCCTTCCCCAGATCTGTGCCTCGACACAATCCTGTCTCGGCGCTCTACGGACAATTCCTTCGACCTCATGGCTTGGTTTTTGCTCTGACATGCACTGTCAACTGTGGGACGTTATGTAGACAGGTGTGTGCCTTTCCAAATCATGTCCAATCAATTGAATTGACCACAGGTGGACTCCAATCAAGTTGTAGAAACATCTCAGGGATGATCAACGGAAACAGGATGCACATGAGCTCAATTTCGAATCCAATGCAATAAAATGCAAATTAATTACTTAAAAATCATACAATGTGATTTTCTGGATTTTTGTTTTAGATTCCGTCTCTCACAGTTGAAGTGTACCTATGATAAAAATTACAGACCTCTACATGCTTTGTAAGTAGGAAAACCTGCAAAATCAGCAGTGTATCAAATACTTGTTCTCCCCACTGTATACTTTGTTTATGACACAAGTCATTGTTTACAGACAGATTATTTCACTTATAATTCACTGCATCACAATTCCAGTGGGTCAGAAGTTTACATACACTAAGTTGACTGTGCCTTTAAACAGCTTGGAAAATTCCAGAAAATTATGTCATGGCTTTAGAAGCTTCTGATAGGCTAATTGACATAATTAGAGTCAATTGGAGGTGTCCCTGTGGATGTATTTCAAGGCCTACCTACAAACTCAGTGCCTCTTTGTTTGACATCATGGGGAAATCAAAACAAATAATCAGCCAAGACCTCAGAAAAATCATTGTAGACCTCCACAAGTCTGGTTCATCCTTGGGAGCAATTTCCAAACGCCTGAAGGTACCACGTTCATCTGTACAAACAATAGTGCGCAAGTATAAACACCATGGGACCATGCTGCCGTCATACTGCTCAGGAAGGAGACGCGTTCTGTCTCCTAGAGATGAACGTATTTTGGTGCGAGAAGTGCAAATCAATCGAAGAACAACAGCAAAGGACCTTGTGAAGATGCTGGAGTAAACAGGTATAAAAGTATCTATATCCACAGTAAAACGAATCCTATATCGACATAACCTGAAAGGCCGCTCAGCAAGGAGAAGCCACTGCTCCAAAACCGCCATAAAAAAGTCAGACTACGGTTTGCAACTGCACATGGGGACAAAGATCGTACTTTTTGGAGAAATAATGAATAATAATGAACATCGTTATGTTTGGAGGAAAAAGGGGAACGCTTGCAAACCGAAGAACACCATCCCAACCGTGAAGCACGGGGGTGGCAGCATCATGCTGGGGGGGTGCTTTGCTGCAGGAGGGACTGGTGCACTTCACAAAATAGATGGCATCATGAGGAAGGAAAATTATGTGGATATATTGAAGCAACATCTCAAGACATCAGTCAGGAAGTTAAAGCTTGGTCGCAAATGGGTCTTCCAAATGGACAATGACCCCTATCATATTTCCAAAGTTGTGGCAAAATGGTTTAAGGACAACAAAGTCAAGGTATTGGAGTGGCCATCACAAAGCCCTGACCTCAATCCTGTAGCAAATTTGTGGGGCAGAACTGAAAAAAGCGTGTGCGAGCAAGGAGGCATACAAACCTGACTCAGTTACACCAGCTCTGTCAGGAGGAATGGGCCAAAATTCACCCAACTTATTGTGGGAAGCTTGTGGAAGGCTACCCGAAACGTTTGACCGGGTTAAACAATTTAAAGTTAATGCTACCAAATACTAATTGAGTGTGTGTAAACTTCTGACCCACTGGGAATGTGATGAAAGAAATAAAAGCTGAAATAAATCATGCTCTCTACTATTATTCTGACATTTCACATTCTTAAAATAAAGTGGTGATCCTAACTGACCTAAGACGGGAATTTCTACTAGGATTAAATGTCAGGAATTGTGATAAACTGAGTTTAAATTTACATTTTAGTCATTTTGCAGACGCTCTTATCCAGAGCGACTTACAGTTAAGTGAGTGCATACATTTTCATACTGATCCCCCCGTAGGAATCAAACCCACAACCCTGGCGTTGCAAAGCGCCATGCTCTACCAACAGAGCTACAGGGGACTACGATGTATTTAAATAAATGTATTTGGCTAAGGTGTATGTAAACTTCCGACTTCAACTGTATCTATAAAAGTGCTGATCCAATGAGGCGTGGTGGTTGCCAAAATATTTTTAGCTGCTGTCAAACCTGACAACATTAAACGTATTTTCTGTAATGATAGTGGTGAATTATCTTTAAGTGATAACAGTTTGGGGGAACAAAGTAAGATGATATCCACTACAGCAGATAAGACAGAAGGTATCACTTTCCAAAACAATGTCCCCTGGTCACTCCCAGTACATATGATTAAAGGAGTCCAAGGCACCTTGATTACATAGATCACACAGAGAGGTTATGATTTTCATTAAATTATGTTTTCTAGGTGGAAGGTTTACCCTGTGTATGAGATTAAAATGTATCAGCTGGTGATTAGGATTGTTAGATGAACCCACTAAGTTCCAGAGGTGGGACAAAGTCATTGTTATGCAAGTCACAAGTAAGTCTCAGAGTCTTTGCCCTCGAATCCCGAGTCAAGTCGGAGTCAAGATGAGGCAAGTCCCAAGTCGAGTCAAAAGTCAAAGCCATCAAGTCTCAAGTCGAGTCCAAAGTCCTACATTTTAGTTTCGAGTCATTTCAAGTCCTCTTAGCAAGCCTTTGCAAGTCATTACAAGTCCTCGTAGCAAGTCTTCTCGAGTCATAAGGCGCAAGTCCAAGTCAAGTCACGAGTCATTGATGTTAAAGTCCAAGTCGAGTTGCAAGTCTTTGTACATTTTGTCGAGTCGAGTCTGAAGTCATCAAATTCATGACTCGAGTCTGACTCGAGTCCAAGTCACATGACTCGAGTCCACACCTCTGCTAAGTTCCTGATGAACTCAACTGGTGAGCCTCTTTAGCAGCTAGTTCCATGGACACACTGATTCCAATGTCCTTTGCCAAGGTCAGATGACTTTCAGTCAACAGTCTCTTTTGTGTAGCTTCACTCCGTAGCCCACATACTAGTCTGTCTCTAATGATGTCATTTAGAACAGCATTAAACTCAGTGTTCTGGTAGTTTCTTTAATGCAGCAGCAAACATTGTTACTGATTCTCCCTATTCCTGATGTCTCCTGTGGAACCTGAACCTTTCAGCATTAACTAGTGGTTCTGGTGAAAAATGTCCTTTAAGTATCTCCACAATATCCCCATACGTCTTATTACCTGTTCTGTCTGGCTGTAGCAGGCTGCCTAGTAAATTAAATGTCTTTGGCCCCATTACACTAAAACATGTAGGCACAATGTTGTCCTCATCCATGTCATTTACAAGAACCAAATATTCAAACTGTTCTGTATATGAGCTCCACTGCTCAATACCTTCATCAAACTGTCCAATGTTTCCAACAATTCCAATAATTTTTCATTTCTCAATAAGCTCCTGATTGTCACTCACTTCAATATTGTCCTCAACCAAAGCAATATTTTCCTCAGTCACAGGATCTTCATTCACTTCACTCACTGACGTTTCCTCCTAAATTCGCTCATTTAGCAGATTTAATTAAAAGGTTTGTCTTCACAGTTGAATAAATGTCCTTTCCTTTAATCACTGTATATTCCTCCTTTTTAATCACGTTGTTTTCCCACTCCGATGTCCGTCTCGAGTCCTTTTCTGCCGTCCATGACGATGTTAACTCCAGTGGTGGAAAAAGTACCCAATTGTCATACTTGAGTAAAAGTAAAGATACCTTAATAGAAAATGACTCAACTAAAAGTGAAAGTCACCCAGTAAAATACTACTTGAGTAAAAGTCTAAAAGTATTTGGTTTTAAATGTACTTAAGTATCAAAAGTAAATGTAATTGCTCAAATATACTAAAGTATCAAAAGTAAAAGTACAAGTATAAATCATTTCAAATTCCTTACATAAAGCAAACCAGACCATTTTCTTGTTTTAAAAATGTACGTTCAGCCAGAGGCAAACTCCAACACTAAGACAATTTACAAACAAAGCATTTGTGTTTAGTGAGTCTGCCAGATCAGAGGCAGTAGGGATGTTCTCTTGATAAGTGCGTGAATTGGACCATTTTCTGTCCTGCTAACCATTCAAAATGTAACAGTACTTTTGGGTGTCAGGGAAAATGTATGGAGTAAAAGTACATTATTTTCTTTGGAATGTAGTGAAGTAAAAGTAAAAGTAGTCAAAAATATAAATAGTAAAGTCAAGTACAGATACCCCAAAAAACTACTTAAGTAGTACTTTAAAGTATTTTTACTTAAGTACTTTACACCACTGGTTAACTCTCTTTCTTAGCTAGTTAGACTATGCACTTGCCTCTGCTATCAATACACTGTGCTAACATTAGCCTAGACTGTACCACATAAAATAACCGTTTTAAACAGTTGTAAAAACCCACTTCTTCCAGACAGAATAGTTCCTGTAGAATCAGACATACTCAATCTTTTGTTATGTCTCGTAGGTTTCATAACCACGTCTGTATAACAATTCAATAATGATGAGACAGGAGACAGGAATCAGTTCAACCATTTATCTGGAACGTGATCATCTCAACACATACAAACCCCCATGATGCTCTGCGGCACAACCCTCAATATACAACAAATACATACATAAGTAAATGGACACTAAACAAAACTCATAGAGGAATTTAAATGTTCAGTTGTAGAAAGTAGGGCCATGGGATAGGGTCAGAAAGGTCAGTATGTTTGATAACTGGTTACAGAGGTGACATAACAAGCATAAGGTCCATTATAACACAGTGAAGTAGAGGTGGGAGCTAAAAGCAGACATGGACAGTGAGACGGTGTGAGGAGGTCAGGGGTGAAACACTAGATCAGGACAGGTAGAAATGGCAGGGCTGGAAATAGACACAGAGACACATTCTGATCATGGCTCAGACCTGACCTGAGACACCCAAACAGAAGATGCCATAGCAAAGTCCTGTCCAGTAGGCTATATGGGATTTCCTTTCATCAGAATCCAACACATGGAAATGTGTCCAGTGTGTGTATGTCCAGTGTGTGTGTGTGTGTCCTGTGTGTCCAGTGTGTGTGTGTGTGTCCTGTGTGTGTGTGTGTGTGTGTGTCAGGTTTGTGTGTGTCCAGTGTGTATGTGTGTCCTGTGTATGTGTCCAGTGTGTATGAGTGTGAGTCCTGTGTGTGTGTGTGTGTGTGTGTGTGTGTGTTTGTCCAGTGTGTGTGTGTGTGTGTGTGTGTGTGTGTGTCCAGTGTGTGTGTGTCCTCTGTTTGTGTGTGTGTGTGTCCAGTGTGTGTGTGTGTGTCCAGTGTGTTCTTGTATTTGAGACTGTATTGGGACCACAACTTATATAAACACCTTTCGTATTAGGACCTTTGGACAAGTTAGGACCAAAAGCATGGTCCCACAAGGCAAACCACTGGAATAGCCTGGAAATAGCATGCTAATATGCCTGGTTTGAAAATCAAGTAAAACAGTCATGGTCCTAATAAGGCGGTATTTTTTGTAGGCCCCCTATGGGGGACACACAGTACTGCAATGTTGTATCATTGGATGGCCGAGAACATCAAGCGCCCTCTATAGGGAACATATAGTACTGCAGTATTTTCTCATTGGATGGCAGAGAACATCTTGATTTTTCTGATTGGACTGTAGAAGCTGGCTCAGGGATTTGTTGTGATTGTCAACATCCATATGTTGACAATCACTGACTGCAACTGACAAAGCAAGAAGGTCGCTAAAATCAGCCTTTTTAATCAGTTTAATATGCTCAATTGTATTATTAAATTCAGCCTACTCTAGTAATCAGTTAATGTTTAATGCTAAATATCATGTCATGTTATACTGAATACCAGTGCTAAATAATTCATGCTTTTTGGGATTGGTTTAACCCTTAACAGTGAAAACTTATTAGAAAACCAGGTTTTTCTCCGTTTTCTTTGCCCTTTTGGGAACCCTTACAAATTCAATCTAGGTAGTGGTATGTATCCATGTGTACAGTTGTGGTCAAAAGTTTTGAGAATTACACAAATATTAATTTTCACAAAGTCTGCTGCCTCAGTTTTTATGATGGCAATTTGCATATACTCCAGAATGTTATGAAGAGTGATCAGATGAATTGCAATTAATTGCAAAGTCCCTCTTTGCCATGAAAAAAAACATGTCCACTGCATTTCAGCCCTGCCACAAAGGACCATCTGACATCATGTCAGTGATTCTCTCGTTAACACTGGTGAGAGTGTTGACGAGGACAAGGCTGGAGATCACTCTGTCATGTTGATTGAGTTAGAATAACAGACTGGAAGCTTTAAAAGGAGGGTGGTGCTTGAAATCATTGTTATTCCTCTGTTAACCATGGTTACCTGCAAGGAAACGCGTGCCGTCATCATTGCTTTGCACAAAAAAGGGCTTCACAGGCAAGGATATTGCTGCTAGTAAGATTGCACCTAAATCAACCATTTATCGGATCATCAAGAACTTCAAGGAGAGAGAGATTCAATTGTTGTGAAGAAGACAAAGGAGATGATTGTGGACTACAGGAAAAAAAAAGGACTGAGCACGCCCCCATTCTCATCGACGGGGCTGTAGTGGAACAGGTTGAGAGCTTCAAGTTCCTCGGTGTCCACATCACCAACTAACTATCATGGTCCAAACACACCAAGACAGTCATGAAGAGGGCACGACAAAACCTATTCCCCCTCAGGAGACTGAAAAGATTTGGCATGGGTCCTCAGATCCTCAAAAAGTTATACAGCTGCACCATCGAGAGCATCCTGACTGGTTGCATCACCGCCTGGTATGGCAACTGCTCGGCCTCCGACCGCAAGGCACTACAGAAGGTAGTGCGTACAGCCCAGTACATCACTGGGGTCAAGCTTCCCTGCCATCCAGGACCTCTATACCAGGTGGTGTCAGAGGAAGGCCCTAGAAATGGTCAAAGACTCAAGCCACCCTAGTCATAAACTGTTCTCTCTGCTACCGCACGGCAAGCGGTACCGAGCGCCAAGTCTAGGTCCAAAAGGCATGTGGCAAATAAAATGTGATTTGATTCAATTGTTGTGAAGAAGGCTTCAGGGCGCCCAAGAAAGTCCAGCAAGCGCCTGACCGTCTCCTAAAGTTGATTCAGCTGCGGGATCGGGGCACCACCAGTGCAGAGCTTGCTCAGGAATGGCAGCAGGCAGGTGTAAGTGCATCTGCATGCACAGTGAGGCGAAGACTTTTGGAGGACGGCCTGGTGTCAAGAAGGGCAGCGAGGAAGCCACTTCTCTCCTGGAAAAACATCAGGGACAGACTGATATTCTGCAAAAGGTACAGGGATTGGACTGCTGAGGACTGGGGTCATTTCCGATTGTTTGGGGCATCCGGAAAAAGCTTGTCCAGAGAAGACAAGGTGAACGCTACCATCAGTCCTGTGTCATGCCAACAGTAAAGCATCCTGAGACCATTCATGTGTGGGGTTGCTTCTCAGCCAAGGGAGTGGGCTCACTCACAAATTTGCCCTAAGAACACAGCAATGAATAAAGAATGGTACCAACACACTCCTCCGAGAGCAATTTCTCCCAACCATCCAACAACAGTTTGGTGATGAACAATGCCTTTTCCAGCATGATGGAGCACCTTGCCATAAGGCAAAAGTGATAACTAAGTGGCTCGGGAACAAAACATCAACATTTTGGGTCCATGGCCAGGAAACTCCCCAGACCTTAATCCCATTGAGAACTTGTGGTCAATCCTCAAGAGGCGGGTGGACAAACAAAAACCCACAAATTCTGAAAACTCCAAGCATTGATTATGCAAGAATGGACTGCCATCAGTCAGGATGTGGCCCAGAAGTTAATTGACTCTTGGCATAAACTAAATGTAATTGTCAATAAAAGCCTTTGACACTTATGGAATGCTTGTAATTATACTTCAGTATACAATAGTAACATCTTACAAAATATCTAAAAACACTGAAGCAGCAAACTTTGTGAAGACCAATACTTGTCATTCACAAAACGTTTGACCACGACTGTAGTCTAGGATGCCACCTCACCCCTTTATGGTATTCTGAATTGAATATATTTCCAGGTTATGGTTGGGGGCCATCTAAAGAGCAACTTATTCAAAGAGCATCTTTCTCTGACATTGTCGGGGCAAGATATTGACATCCAGAGAGGTCCTAGGACAAGGCCCAAAATGAAGCCTGACCTAAATTGAAGGTGCTTTTGGGTGACAGCGGCAGAACCGTTGAAGCTAGAAACACAATTCAACCACAGGAACGTTCCTATGGTCCTCCCGATCTGTGCAAGCCTACCCTTGACCATGTGGAATTAACCCTTTACAGTGAAAACAGGGTGTAATTCTTCTAACAGTTGACCTTGACCTCTCTCCCTCCCCATAGGAATACATTGCCTGTTGCCCTAACTTCAATTGGGGTCATAGGGGCTGTTACGAAGGGTTAAAAATGTCACATCTTTCCATAATTTCATATATGTGATTAGGCAACCCTCATGAACCGGTACACATTAGGCTTGCGAAAGTATTCACCCCCCTTGGCATTTTTCCTATTTTGTTGCCTTACAACCTGGAATTAAAATGGATTTTTGGGGGGTTTGTATTATTTGATTTACACAACATGCCTACCACTTTGAAGATGCAGAATATTTTTTGTGTGAGCCACCTTTTTGCAGCAATTACAGCCTCTTGGGGTATGTCTCTATAAGCTTGGCACATCTAGCCACTGGGATTTTTGCCCATTCTTCAAGGCAAAACTGCTCCAGCTCCTTCAAGTTGGATGGGTTCCGCTGGTGTACAGCAATCTTTCAGTCATACCACAGATTCTCAATTGGATTGAGGTCTGGACTTTGACTAGGCCATTCCAAGACATTTAAATGTTTCCCCTTAAACCACTCAAGTGTTCCTTTAGCAGTATGCTTAGGGTCATTGTCCTATTGGAAGGTGAACCTCCGTCCCAGTCTCAAATCTCTGGAAGACTGAAACAGGTTTCCCTCAAAAATGTCCCTGTATTTAGCGCCATCCATCATTCCTTCAATTCTGACCAGTTTCCCAGTCCCTACCGATGAAAAACATCCCCACAGCATGACGCTGCCACCACCATGCTTAACTGTGGAGATGGTGTTCTCGGGGTAATGAGAGGTGTTGGGTTTGCACCAGACATAGTGTTTTCCTTGATGGCCAAAAAGCTCAATTTTAGTCTCATCTGACCAGAGTACCTTCTTCCATTTGTTTGGGGAGTCTCCCACATGCCTTTTGGCGAACACCAAACGTGTTTGCTTATTTTTTCTTTAAGCAATGGCTTTTTTCTGGCCAGTCTTCCCTAAAGCCCAGCTCTGTGGAGTGTACGGCTTAAAGTGGTCCTATGGACAGATACTCCAATCTCCGCTGTGGAGCTTTGCAGCTCCTTCAGGGTTATATTTGGTCTCTTCGTTGCCTCTCTGATTAATGCCCTCCTTGCCTGGTCCGTGAGTTTTGGCTTGTCAGGTTTGTTGTGGTGCCAGATTCTTTCAATTTAAAAAAATGGATTTAATGGTGCTCCGTGGGATGTTCAAAGTTTCAGATATTTTTTTATAACCCAACCCTGATCTGTACTTCTCCACAACTTTGTCTCTGACCTGTTTGGAGAGCTCCTTGGTCTTCATGGTGCCACTTGCATGGTGGTGCCACTTGCTTAGTGGTGTTGCAGACTCTGGGGCCTTTCAGAACAGGTTTAAATATACTGAGATCATGTGACAGATCATGTGACACTTAGATTGCACACAGGGCGACTTTATTTAACTAATTATGTGACTTCTGAAGGTAATTGGTTGCACCAGATCTTATTTAGGGGCTTCATAGCAAAGGGGGTGAAAAGATATGCACGCACCACTTTTCCGTAATTTCTTTTTTTTTTCACTTCACCAATTTGGACAATTTAGTGTATGTCCATTCCATGCAATCCAAATAAAAATCTATTTAAATGACAGGTTGTAATGCAACAAAATAGGAAAAACGCCAAGGGCGATGAATACTTTTGCAAGGCACTGCAAGGATATTCATAAATTTCTAGTCTTTCACGCTATTGAGGGGGATTTGTCTGGGGGGTCATAAGCTTAAACATGTCTCATGACGATGAGGGAGATGCATATGTGAGTCTCGAGCTAATCGGACCATGGATATAAAAAGGCTTGCCCCTGAACACTTGTAACTTAACTGCACTCCTGACATCATACTTGAGTATTGAGCCAATAGCAGCATCTATATACACTGCTAAAAAAAATAAAGGGAACACTAAAATAACACATCCTAGATTTGAATGAATGAAATAATCTTATTAAAAACTTTTTCTTTACATAGTTGAATGTGCTGACAACAAAATCACACAAAAATTATCAATGGAAATCAAATGTATCAACCCATGGAGGTCTAGATTTGGAGTCACACTCAAAATTAAAGTGGAAAACCACACTACAGGCTGATCCAACTTTGATGTCATGTCCTTAAAACAAGTCCAAATGAGGCTCAGTAGTGTGTGTGGCCTCCACGTGCCTGTATGACCTCCCTACAATGCCTGGGCATGCTCCTGATGAGGTGGCGGATGGTCTCCTGAGGGATCTCCTCCCAGACCTGGACTAAAGCATCCGCCAACTCCTGGACAGTCTGTGGTGAAACGTGGCGTTGGTGGATGGAGCGAGACATGATGTCCCAGATGTGCTCAATTGGATTCAGGTCTGGGGAACGGGCGGTCCATAGCATCAATGCCTTCCTCTTGCAGTAACTGCTGACACACTCCAGCCACATGAGGTCTAGCATTGTCTTGCATTAGGAGGAACCCAGGGCCAACCGCACCAGCATATGGTCTCACAAGGGGTCTGAGGATCTCATCTCGGTACCTAATGGCAGTCAGGCTACCTCTGGCGAGCACATGGAGGGCTGTGCGGCCCCCAAAGAAATGCCACCCCACACCATGACTGACCCACCGCCAAACCGGTCATGCTGGAGGATGTTGCAGGCAGCAGAACGTTCTCCACGGCGTCTCCAGACTCTGTCACGTCTGTCACATGTGCTCAGTGTGAACCTGCTTTCATCTGTGAAGAGCACAGGGCGCCAGTGGCGAATTTGCCAATCTTGGTGTTTTCTGGCAAATGCCAAACGTCCTGCACGGTGTTGGGCTTGTAAGCACAACCCCACCTGTGGACGTCGGGCCCTCATACCACCCTCATGGAGTCTGTTTCTGACCGTTTGAGCAGACACATGTGTACATTTGTGGCCTGCTGGAGGTCCTTTTGCAGGGCTCTGGCAGTGCTCCTCCTGCTCCTCCTTGCACAAAGGCGGAGGTAGCGGTCCTGCTGCTGGGTTGTTGCCCTCCTACGGCCTCCTCCATGTCTCCTGATGTACTGGCCTGTCTCCTGGTAGCGCCTCCATGCACTGGACACTACGCTGACAGACACAGCAAACTTTCTTGCCACAGCTCGCATTGATGTGCCATCCTGGATGAGCTGCACTACCTGAGCCACTTGTGTGGGTTGTAGACTCCGTCTCATGCTACCAGTAGAGTGAAAGCACCGCCAGCATTCAAAAGTGACCAAAACATCAGCCAGGAAGCATAGGAACTGAGAAGTCTGTGGTCACCACCTGCAGAAACACTCCTTTATTGGGGGGTGTCTTGCTAATTGCCTATAATTTCCACCTGTTGTCTATACCATTTGCACAACAGCATGTGAAATTTATTGTCAATCAGTGTTGCATCCTAAGTGGACAGTTTGATTTCACAGAAGTGTGATTGACTTGGAGTTACATTGTGTTGTTTAAGTGTTCCCTTTATTTTGTTGAGCAGTGTATTAAGAATGGGCTTAGGCCCCATAAAGTTCATAAACAAGATGGGCTTGCCACCCCATCATCATACTTGAGTCTTTAGCCAACCGCAATATATATATTAGTGTTGGTCTTAGGCACTTATAAAGTCTGTAAGTCCTCCATATCGTGTTAACATTAGTCACAAATATCTGACTTCAGTATAGTCTATAAGCGGTTTCTTCATTAAGACTTATACAGTGGGGAGAACAAGTATTTGATACACTGCCGATTTTGCAGGTTTTCCTACTTACAAAGCATGTAGAGGTCTGTAATTTTTATCATAGGTACCCTTCAACTGTGAGAAACGGAATCTAAAACAAAAATCAAGAAAATCACATTGTATGATTTTTAAATAATTAATTTGCATTTTATTGCATTACATAAGTATTTGATCACCTACCAACCAGTAAGAATTCTGGCTCTCACAGACCTGTTAGTTTTCTTTAAGAAGCCCTCCTGTTCTCCACTCATTACCTGTATTAACTGCACCTGTTTGAACTCGTTACCTGTAAAAAGACACCTGTCCACACACTCAATCAAACAGACTCCAACCTCTCCCACAATGGCCAAGACCAGAGAGCTGTGTAAGGACATCAGGGATAAAATTGTAGACTTGCACAAGGCTGGGATGGGCTACAGGACAATAGGCAAGCAGCTTGGTGAGAAGGCAACAACTGTTGGCACAATTATTAGAAAATGGAAGAAGTTCAAGATGACGGTCAATCACCCTCGGTCTGGGGCTCCATGCAAGATCTCACCTCGTGGGGCATCAATGATCATGAGGAAGGTGAGGGATCAGCCCAGAACTACACGGCAGGACCTGGTCAATGACCTGAAGAGAGCTGGGACCTCAGTCTCAAAGAAAACCATTAGTAACACACTACGCCATCATGGATTAAAAATCCTGCAGCGCACGCAAGGTCCCCCCTGCTCAAGCCAGCGCAAGTCCAGGATGCTTTTCTGCAAAGGGGACAGGACGACTGCACCGTATTGAGGGGGAGGATGGATGGGGCCATGTATCGCGAGATCTTGGCCAACAACCTCCTTCCCTCAGTAAGAGCATTGAAGATGGGTCGTGGCTGGGTCTTCCAGCATGACAACGACCAGAAACACACAGCCAGGGCAACTAAGGAGTGGCTCCTTAAAAAGCCTCTCAAGGTCCTGGAGTGGCCTAGCCAGTCTCCAGACCTGAACCCAATAGAAAATCTTTGGAGGGAGCTGAAAGTCCGTATTGCCCAGCGACAGCCCCCGAAACCTGAAGGATCTGGAGAAGGTCTGTATGGAGGAGTGGGCCAAAATCCCTGCTGCAGTGTGTGCAAACCTGGTCAAGACCTACAGGAAACATATGATCTCTGTAATTGCAAACAAAGGTTTCTGTACCAAATATTAAGTTCTGCTTTTCTGATGTATCAAATACTTATGTCATGCAATAAAATGCAAATGAATTACTTAAAAAATCATACAATGTGATTTTCTGGATTTTTGTTTTAGATTCTGTCTCTCACAGTTGAAGTGTACCTATGATAAAAAATTACAGACCTCTACATGCTTTGTAAGTAGGAAAACCTGCAAAATCGGCAGTGTATCAAATACTTGTTCTCCCCACTGTAGTTGGCTTATATGTTTGACTTGGTGGAGTGGAGCAGAGAGGGGGATGGGAGGCTGATCATTGATTGGCTGTAGTGTAGGGTGTGTCATACAATGTATCAAATTTCCAACTGCTAGCTCAAATTCTCACTCAAATGTACCACTAATATGAAAATGTTCCACAGACTGTCTTGCAGACTACTATGCACTGACAAAACATTTAGTGTTACAAATCAAAGCTTAACATTAAAATATGTGATTTCAAATGCAGTGGCGGCTGGCCGATTGAGGGCGCTAGGGCGCCGCCCCTTAAATAAAATTATTTAAAAAATAAAATAAAAAATAAATAAAAATAATAATAATAATAATAAAAACATCAGTATGTCAATATTTGTGTGTTTGAAATATGGAATGCACACAGTAATATGTGTAAGATATGATAGAAAATCATATTCGCAACCTTTCCTCTGCCTGTCAAACGCCTCGTCAGCTCTGGGCGATACAGAAAGTGCCCCGAGGAGGCGGGTCTACGTAGCAGTTAAGCCGATTATTTTATCGCCCCAAGCTCGCCCCTGATAAAATAAGGACCGGGCTCCAGTGGCGCCATTTTTACTAGACGACAATGGCGAGCGCAAACGTTACTCCTCCAAGACCCAACCCTAACTCGGTGAAATCTCTCCTCCAAGATCCGTTTGAGAGGAGAACTTTGTCAGAGAAAGTTCGGGTGAAAGAGCTGGGCCCAGATCAACCTGACCTCTCAATCAGACAGCAGGCTAGCGAGAAAGGGAAGCAGTATATGCGCGGCTTCTCCCGTAGCTGGTACACCAGGAAGGCTTGGCTAGCTGGGTGCACTGATGCTAATGCTTTATTTTGCTTTCCGTGCTTGCTTTTTAAAACGACGGGGTCAGATTCAGCATGGACAGGTACCGGAGTGAGGGATATGAAGCACCTGTCAGAGAAGGTAAAGAAACATGAGAACACCAGGGCACACATGGACAACTCTGTAAAGCTAGCTGTATTAGGAAGGGTGAACATTGCTACGCAGCTGGATGACGGCCACAGGATTGCGGTGAGGAAACACAATGAGGAGGTGGATAAAAACAGGCACATTCTATCCAAAATTATCGATTGTGTGAAGTTCTGTGGGGCTTTTGAGTTGGCCTTGCGTGGGCACGAGGAGACTGACTCCTCGGACAACCCCGGCATTTTCCGGGGCTTAGTGGATTTTGTTGCCTCCTCGACAGTGTGCTGGAGGAGCACCTGAAGACAGCTACCGTTTTTAAGGGCACGTCAAAGACGATACAGAACGAGCTGTTGGACTGTATGCTGTCAGTGCTTAAGGATTACATCCTGGAGGAAGTAAAGAGTGCTGATTTTATCGCCATTCAAGCTGACGAGACGACTGACGTTTCCACCCACTGCCAGTTGGTGCTTGTGATACGCTACATCGATGCTAAAAGTAACGTCCAAGAGCGTTTTTCGAGTTCATTTTGATCGAGAACGCAACCGCCGACACCATCGCTACAGCGCTGCTGGAGAGGCTCAGCACCATACTCTCACATGGACAAAGGCCAAACTTATTGCCCAGGCTTACGACGAGCAAGTGTGATGAGGGGGAGCCACCGGCGGAGTGCAGCGTAAAATAGTGGATGTGTGACGAAAATGCGCACTACGTCCATTGCTATGCACATCAGCTGAACCTCATCATGCAGCAGGCTACTTCACGCATCCCCAGGATCGGCACTTTCTTTTCCGACCTTGCAGGATTTTCTGCTTTCTTCTCCAGGTCTCCCAAGCGAACCACCGTGCTTGACGAAGTGGTTGCGCATAGACTCCCAGAGCCTCTACAACACGGTGGAACTTCCACAGTCGCGCTGTAAACACTGTGTACGAGTACAGGGATGACCTCCTAACGTGTTTCCAGACCATCAGAGACTCTGGGAACTTTGATGCCCCGACTGTCAGAGAGGCGGGGGGCTTTGTGAGGATGCTCAAGACGAGGCTTTCTGTTTTTTCCCTGGCACTGTTCCACAAAATCATGCCAAATGTGGACATGCTTTTCAGCCAGCTGCAGAAGAGGAACATCGACCCTGTCTTCATTAAAGCACTTGTCCAGAGGTTCACAGACAGCATGCTAACAATCAGGTAAATAACTATATTTACTATTGGCTGATAAAGATGTTGTTAGAAAGATGAATAGTTCACTTACAACAGTTTAAAAGCCTAAATGTGTCTGGTCATCAAAGTGAGTGATTATCATAGAGCCGTCACAATTATATTTGTTTTAGTATTTTAAAAGGAAAGAGAAGACACAATCAGACGTTGATAATAATGCAGGAAAGTACTACACAGTTTGTAATAATTATTCAGGTGTCCACCAGGTCAATTTCTAGAAGAGGCCTAGTTGTTATTGAAGATTAACTTTATTGCTAAGTGCACAGCAGAACAAAATGATGTTGCATCCCTCTCACAAATGTAATAGAAAAAGGCTTTAAAACGTAATAACATCAGTTAATTATGTACATCACAGGTTAAAAGCAGTTACTAGACATAGTTTGTGTGTATATACACACTATCTGTCTGTCTGTCTGTCTCATAATATATATATATATATATATATATATATATATATATATATATAAAAGTCACTGGTTGTGTGTTGAGGGGGGAATTACAGTGAGTTAAGAAGTCTGATTGCAAGTTATCAAATTAAACTTTATTTTTGGACCCAGGGCCTCAATTCCCTCTTTGTGTGGGGACAGCGCATCTGATGAGCAGCAACAGCCCATCAAGCCGACTGGAGGATGCTGGGACCAGGAGAACAACAGAGGTTGGCTATAGAGGTAAGTTGTGATGTAATTGTCAGTGTTTCCCCCTAGAACTTTTTCAGGCCTGGTAGTATGTAGCCAAAACCCTGAACAATCAGCACCTTGGTAATCATATACTTGAGTTGGACATAGGCATGTGTCAGTCAGGATCACTTGCATCAAAATAGCTTAATTGCAAATTAAAGCTGATGATGTATCTTTTACAGGTATGTGATACCATCCTGAGTCATGCCAAAGAGAGGTTCTCCTTCACCCAGCACCTCATCAAGCGCAACACTATTGCACGGAGAGTTGTTCCCACAACACAGTGTGAAGTTCCCGATACAGCGCTTGAAACAACCGTGGAGGCGTACCCCATGTTGAACAAGGCCAAGCTCAAAACCGAACTGTCCCTCATCTATGAGAACAGTGAGTTCAAGGCTTGTAGTGGTGCAGTGCCCCTGTACCAGTTCTTCATGGAGAACAACCTTCAGAGCACTTTCACAGAGACTGCCAGCCTCCTCAAGATCCTCATCACCACACCCATGACAACTGCTGAGTCAGAAAGGTGCTTCTCTACACTGAAAAGGATCAAGACCTTCCTGAGAAACAGCATGACACAGGATCGCCTGAACGCTCTGGCCATGCTCTCCATGGAGAAGAAACTTGTCAGGGACATTCCTGACTTTAATCAAAGGGTCATTGAGAGGTTTGCCACCAGAAGGACAGACGGGCAAAATTCCTGTACAAATAAGATGACAGACACACACACACAGAGCAGCTCTGGCCGCATGTTTCTTTGTATATAGTTGACCTTAGCATAAAAAATCCAGTTATATATGGTACTCTAGAAAGTCTTAATAGTGTCTTTGCTAATATTACTGTATATATGTTGTTTTGTATCAATTAATTGTTGCAGTTCTGGAGCACATTAACAATTAGTCACATTTAGTATGATCATAAAATACTGTATGCTATTCTTCCAGTCAAAGGTTTGAGTTCATCCACTTGATATCCATTTCTATCATTATACATCCTTTTGTACAGTGTAAGATTTCCTATAAACTTTATAATAATTTCATGTTATTGTCCACTTTCCACTCTGTTCTGACAGCATGCCTGTTGCGTTGCCTGTTTACTACCAATGGTGAAAAGTTCACTTTAAATGCAAATGAAAGGCTTGGGTTTGTGTAATATGTTTTTGTGTAAGAATGCCTCAACTTTTAATATTGGCATTAAATAATTACTGAATGTTTCACTGAGCACTGCTGTCCTGCAGTTTGTGTTAAAATATATCGCGATGGTTACAGGAAAAAAAAGTATGGCACAGCCCCACCGAGAATATTTT
>NW_025535846.1:0-78603 GCF_020615455.1 Coregonus clupeaformis | reverse complement strand
TCGGCCTTTTGGCTAAGATCAAGTGTAGTATCTGCCGCGCACTGGACACACCGGTTCCCGTTCCTGCACAAGAGAGAGGAGAGAGCGGTGTTTTGTTAAAACTGTGACAGGCTCTTTTTCCAGTTTAAAATGTCTTAAAAACTTTTGGAGCTGTGCATAGTGTGTGGGAGCAGGAAAGAGACTGGGGCTCGCAGGTCGACTGGGATCAGCCTCAGAGACCTGAGGTAAGACCCCAGCCAGAACCGTGCGAGGGCCTGGGTCTTGTTGCTGACCGGGGAGGTGGCAGAGTGAGATGTAACGCTGTGTAGGGCTGCCCAGGAACAAGTAGAGGTCAGGCAAGCCTTTCCCCCCCTTGAACCTGGGCCTCTTTACCACCTCCCTCCTCAGTCTCTCCCACTTGCTTCCCCACAGAAAATAAAATAACATCCGGTCCAGAGCTAAAAGAGTTGTTCGTGGTGGGATAAAAACAGAACTGATCAATAAAAGGACAGGTAAAATCACAGCCTTGATGATTAAAACCTTGCCCTCTAAAGTCAGCTGTCTCAGTCCCCAAAACCCTAGTCTCTGTCTAACTGTCCCTAACATCCCGGTCCAATTACCACTACCTCCTCCCTCCCTGTCAAATTTAACCCCTAGAACCCTAATGTCCGTCATCCTAACAGTCAGTGGTAGTCCTGTCAAGTCTGAGTCTGCCCACGGTCCGAAAAATTGGGCCTCTGTCTTGTCTCTGTTCAGTCTCGCCCCAGAGGCTCGTCCGTACCAGTCAGTCCTGTCCAGAGTCCTGTCAAGGATAAAAGGTCAGTGCATAAAATGTTGACGTCGTCCATGTAAAACGCACTTGGCGGTCATCCCCCACTCCCCGGGATACCCACCCCACTGATCCGTTGGTCCCTTCTCAAGACCTGTGCCAGTGGTTCTATGCAGGCCACAAACAGGAGGGGAGATAATGGACATCCCTGACGGACGCCGCAGTGTACTCCCACTGCTCTTGACAAATGCCCATTTACAAGGATTCTGCTGGTGATGTCCCCATACAGCAATCCCACCCAAGCTAGAAACCTTTCAGGGAACCCCATTTTTGCAGTACCTTGAAGAGGTACTGGTGCGAACCCGATCAAAGGCTTTCTCAAAATCTAAATTTAGGACTATAAGCCGCATGTTTCTGTCTCTCGCATAACAGATGGCATCTCTGATCAGTACTAGGCTGTCCGTGATCTTCCTTCCCGGAATGGCACAGGCTTGATCCGGGTGGATCACCCTCCCCTATAGAGCCCTCAACGGTTTGGCGCAACGTGTCCCATCCTGCTCTGCTGAATCGGCACCGTGACCTGTCCTGGATGGTCGCCCACGAGATCCTCCCGGTCAGGGCCGTTATGCACTCCGGGGCATGGCGAGACATCCGCGTGCCCCCGACCAGGCTGCGGCCAAGAAGAGTCGGTGAGGCACTTGCTCTGGGAGTGCAGAGCCGCACGGGACCTGTGGAAGGAAGCAGGCCCCCTGATCTCCCCACGCCTGCCAGCAGGGGAGGACCTAACGTCCCAGCTCGTGCTGTATGGGGTGGGCCGAAGGCCTATTACAACAAAGGCCTTCACACAACTCTGGCCCACCCTCACGTGTCTGAAGGACGCACTGTGGTCCTCCCGCAACCTGCTGGTAGGGAAACAGGTAGAGACCACCCCCAGGCAGTGGCTTTAGTAGCCACGAAGCCCTGGGGTGAGTACGAACGACAGGGGGCCTCGACCCCAGGCGAAGGGTCCCCCACAACACCCAAGGTCCCGGCGGCCACGGCCTGACAGCGCTGCGGCGCCTAGGGCGATGCGCCTAGGGGGGGAGTCTCCTCTGGGCCCCGACGGACGGGTACGGAGTTGATTCAGGAAGAGCAAGAGGAGGCTTTTTCGATAAGGACTCACCCCAGTTTTTTGCACAAAGGACCGAAGACAGCTTTTTTAACAAAGTGACTTTTGACAGGCTTCTTATGTCTTAAAAATGTTTTTACTTTGTTAAAACATGTACACACATTTTAAAATGGCTTTTATTAATTGGCTTTTACAGGAATGGGTACTTTTATGTAGGATTGTTTTATTGTTTTAAATAAACAACATGTACCTTTTAAATGTAACTGTAATGTAATGCTGATTTGAATGCACTTTATGCCGTTTTTATGTGTGTAAATGTATTTAAAATGTGAGCTGTTTTAAAGGAAATGATCAATAAAAACTTTTCCAAAAAGAAAAAATCTGTTCTTATCAGTTTAATATCGATACGTCCCTATCTGGGGACCATATATTAAATTGATTTTTGGAACAGGGAGATGGAATAGGGGCTTGCTCCGTCCACTCCACGCCATCGACCTGGTATTGCAGTACCTCCAGGAACGGTGCACCCCCTGTCATTGTAAAGATAAATCAGGCAAAGACAACAGAATTGCTTTGTTATATTCAATTAGGATCACGATGTATTTTATATTTTCACGTTTGACAATCTTCATCTCAATGTCAATGATGGCTAGAAAGTGATGGTGAAGTCAGTCACTGTTATATTGACTATGATAGCTGATGTGAATGAGTGCGTTAATCATCTAATCAAATCAATGTTTATTCGTCACATGCACAGGATACAGGGTGTAAATGGTACAGTGATAATGCTTTAAAGATAATGCTTTAAAAAAATCTTGGCATAGATTGGGAGTTTATCAACGTTGGGAATAACCACTTTTGACTGTTACAAAGTAACACATTTGTAGGTTCAGTAAGTCACGTGGTCATCTGCCCTCCAATCGGAAATGACAGAAAGCGTTTATAAATTAAATCCAGATTAACAGCTAAATCGGAATAATAATATATGAAATACGGGTGGGGGAATCAATTTGGAGATAATAATATTGACATAACATTTGATCTTATATCAAATATCTCTGGTAGCGTTGATGCCACAAGGGAACTGAGCAATTGTCCACTTGGTGGCGCAAGTGTTCCACTGACCGTCGCATTTGAATGTTGAACCACTTGACTTCCATACATCATCAACGCAAATAATATGAACAATAAAAATAGCCTGTTTTTATTTTACATGTCTGTAGAGCCTTGTACGATAAGACCACGGTGAAGAGGCCTTCATAAAGTTGCCGTCCTAAATTACTAGAGGCCAAACTTCAAAGATGTCCATGGCACTGGACTGCAGTAAGAGCTAGGCCTACAGTGCGGCCTACGGAGCGGTCCTGGTGTATGACCCTGGCTGCCTAAATGTTTCCTCCACATAATAAACTGTCACAAACATGGCACTTTAGAGGGTTACTTTTACAATTAGCCTTCACTGAGTCACTACAACAAACTTCCTATCATGGACATGAAATGCCATTAGGCCTAATGAAGATACTGTATATGTAAGTTACTTAGTTGGTATCTTGTGAATCAACTGGTATGCGCATCAGGGTTTAATATTTCCCCGGTGTTTTACAAATGTTCCATCCCGAGAATAAATCACTCTTCTCCCGGGTAACCCGGTATTTTCCGTAAAACCGGAAGTGTCATTCAAAAGCATTATAATGCTTATAAATGTCTGGATTTGATTAGAGCTTTGATCAGCATGAAAATACAAACCTGATGCTACCTGAGCCTGATCAGACATATATTAAATACATTTTATAATACATTTTACAAATCCAAATCCCAGATGAAGAATAAGACACTATTTCAAAGCATAGTACATGTAATGTTAGCCAAGTACAATGTAATTACTAGTTGTTACACAGGATTTAGCTATTTAAAAGAAGTGTATCTTTGGGAGTACTTGTAATTAATCTGTACAGTGCATTACCCATCCTGACAACCTGCCCCTCAATTTAAAGCTTGTGGAAGTGACATCCAAGTGGGAGAATAAATACACTAGTACACCACAGAGTATCTGTATAAGAAAATCATTCAGAGCACACTGTGCTGCCAATCACAGTGTAAGGTGCGACATTTTGCGGGTGTGGAGAGCTCGTTAGAGGATAGAGGAAGCTTGCCTTGAAGCGCTGGGCATCGTATTATGACCTGCATTATCTGAATTAGGCCCACAGAATTATACCTACAGAGGAGCGGCTTCTATGGAGGAACTTTGAATGTCTTTGAACTTCAGAGTTGGTTTAACGTTGGAACAGAGCAGATAATAGCTAGCTAACAACCTTGTTTGTGCCGTGCAGCACTATAATTAAAAACAGGTCGTACCTTTTTGTCGTTAATAAATCCAATGTGAAACGTGGTGACTATAGTATCCTTAACTAGCATTGAAAAAGTTCATCCATTCTTCTCAAATTAAACATATCTCCCTAATTTCTGAATCATGCTTGTAACGTTGTCAGTCGGATACAGTAACCTATGCTTCAGAGGGGAGGAGCAGGTAGTTTCCACACGCACACCCACTGGCAAAGGTTTCCATTCCAGCTGGAAGGCAGAAACTGGAATACGTTTCTAGAGTGAGCTTTCCCAGCTAACAAAATTACATTCCAGGACGTGACCAAAGTTATTTTAGTCCCTACATAAGTCATGATAACGTTATTGTGAAACGTTCCTTCTACGTAGCTGTGGTGTCCGCTGACAAAACTTACGTCCCAAGTCTTTTCAGGACGTAGAAATGTGGGGGATTTTAAACCGTTAAATATGTGTATTTTAAGTCAACCTCATAACGTTGCTAAACGTCAGAAAGTACGTTGAGAGCCCCATAAAATGCAGTTTCTGGTAACGTAACTTTCGTCAGTGGGTACCTATAGTACCAATAAGGCACGTAACAGTGTGATGGGGACAAGGACATTCCGGCTGGCCAAACCCTCCCCTAACCTGGACGACGCTGGGCCAATTGTGCATCACCTCATGGGTCTCCCGGTCGTGGCTGGCTGCGACACAGACAGGTATCGAACCAGCATCTGTAGCAACGCAGCTGCGTGCGAGTGTCTTAGACCACTGCGCCACTCGGGAGGACCCTTAAGACACGTCATTTAATCTACCCTGAACATATACACAGTGTCCTGTCGGTAGGTGTCCACTGACGAAATATGCAAAATGCCAGAAAATAAGTTATTTTTTACATAAACTGTATCACAATAGATTCGTAAACAAAATCACAGCAATAAGCTCAAAATAACAAGTCAGTAAAAACATGAACACTGCACTCCAATCAAGAACTGTAAAACTGATTAAAGCTAAAAGTGAATAACTATGTTATGTTTATTCAGGTGCTGCTGCTCCATCCTCATCCACGGTGTCTTCCTCGACCCGCTCCTGGAAGTCAAAATAACACAAACTGGTCATTATTTTCCGTAAACAAATTATCAAAATGCCGGTTTAACGTCGACTCCCTACTACATTCATTTTTAAGCACAATCATTTAGTTAAATTGACCGACTGGATTAAAGTGAAGTAAAAAGGCCATTATCCTCTATGGCCTCCATAACTTGGTTCAGAGCAGTCCTGAACTCTGTACGGATCATCTCCAGTTTCATCATTATCCTCTATGGCCTCCATAACTTGGTTCAGAGCAGTCCTGAACTCTGTACGGATCATCTCCAGTTCCACCATTATCCTCTATGGCCTCCATAACTTGGTTCAGAGCAGTCATGAACTCTGTACGGATCATCTCCAGTTCCACCATTATCCTCTATGGCCTCCATAACTTGGTTCAGAGCAGTCCTGAACTCTGTACGGATCATCTCCAGTTCCACCATTATCCTCTATGGCCTCCATAACTTGGTTCAGAGCAGTCCTGAACTCTGTACGGATCATCTCCAGTTCCACCATTATCCTCTATGGCCTCCATAACTTGGTTCAGAGCAGTCCTGAACTCTGTACGGATCATCTCCAGTTCCACCATTATCCTCTATGGCCTCCATAACTTGGTTCAGAGCAGTCCTGAACTCTGTACGGATCATCTCCAGTTTCACCATTATCCTCATCTCCACTGCTTGAAGATCTGCAAAATAATAAAGAATCAACAGTTTTGCTGCAAGCAGCGTGACAATACAAGCCATGAGTACCAGGCAGGACATGTATCAAGGCCATGTGAAATACCGCGATCAAAATATCCACCCTTCATATATATTAGTAGTATTGATAACCATGTATTTGCTGACAGCCAAACAATTTGGAATTGATGTTGACAATACAAGAGAAGCAACATGTTGTAACATATAGGCACATATAACTTGTGTGTGAAACATTGTATTGTATTCTTATGATTGGTAGGGGGTTATTATGTCTGAGTGAATGGGCTGCTTCTACTTTAACATCATGCTGTGTGACTTGTCTTTCTGTCGCCCTATGCGTTTTACATAAAGTCTCCTACATGGAGTGTCTGCTTCTCTGTCTGCTTCTCTGTCTGCTTATCTCTCAGGCCGTCTGCTTCTCTGTCCTTTATCGGACAGGCAGTCTGCTTTCTCTTGTCGGCTTATCGGTCAGACCTTCTGCTTCTCTTGTCTGGCTTATCGGTCAGACCGTCTGCTTCTCTGTCGGCTTATCGGAACTACAGAGTTGGTTAAACGTTGGAACAGAGCTAATGTTAGCTAGCTAGCTAACAACCTTGTTTGTATAGTGCAGTGCAGCACTATAATTAAAAAGAGGTCGTACCTTTTTGTCGTTAATAAATCCAATGTGAAACGTGGTGACTATAGTATCCTTAACTAGCATTGAAAAGGTTCATCCATTCTTCTCAAATTAAACATATCTCCCTAATTTCTGAATCATGCTTGTAACGTTGTCAGTAGGATACAGTTACCTATGCTTCAGAGGGGAGGAGCAGGTAGTTTCCATATGCACACCCACTGGCAAGGATTTCCATTCCAGCTGGCAGGCAGAAACTGGAATACGTTTCTAGAGTGAGCTTTGTTGCGATTTTTGTGGGACTGGAGAAAAATACCCGGAAAGGAAAATAAGCATGGAGATGATTCCATGCTTTTAAAATAACTGTGCTGTTCCTAAAAAGTATAGATCTTTCCCTGAACCGGTTCCAATCCTAGAGAAATTATGTGGGCTAATAAACTATAAAGGGAAATAAATTGCTACAGTTTACACTTTTTTTTTAGTAATTTAATGAAATGTTGTAATCTGATCTCGGAATGCACGGACCGTTAGTAGTGGGGGAACAGGAAGTTCCGGGCAGGCGGGCGCCATTCTTCACAATAAAGAAAGCGCCAGAACTGTGCAGTCAAGAAGATAACCTTTGTGTCCGTTTCTATTTATTACTAGAGGTATGTAATAGCACGTTTAAACTTTCTAATGTCGAAAGAACATACCATGCTAGGTAACACATCCGTTAAGGTATTATCACGTTTGTTAAAGGTTTGATGTGTTATTTTTGTGTCAAACCGAGTGAGTGAAAGAACGTGATAAAAACTATTTTACAAGTCACATAGCTAGAGATGTTGGGTTTGTCTAAGTGAATGTACATTATTTTCTCATGTTAGTTTAGTAAATAATCAATTTATTTGAGATTTTGAGTTCGTTTTGCATGTTATTGGTTTTGTGTAAAATTCACAAGCTGGTAAAATGGCGGCGTCCTCTCGGTCAGCGTCAACGGACTTCAGTGAGGACAGTGCGGGTGCATCAGAGACAATTTCACGGTCGCACTACTGTTTTGAAGATGAATGTAATGATTATCAGTTTTCTACATGTGTACTAATATTCAGACACATTCTGTTGTTTCTGTCTTTATCAATAAATGTTGCAATGGTGTGAACAGGAAATACAATTGGTTTTGATTGAAGTAATAGAGTGAAGACAAGGTTCTTCAGGAAATTAGCACACAGTGCTGTCTAAAACAAACTGTAACCTTGTACTAAATGGTTTTTGAGTCATTTATGCGTTTATCTACTATAGGTTAGGGATTAGCTCAAAAGTATTGTGGAGCTCCTGCACCTTAATATAAACAGTACCGGCACCCAAAATGAGTATTAGCACTGTAATGATGTCATGTCATAGGATTGTGAGGACAGGGAAAGAGTTAAGAGATGAGTGGTTTGGGGCCATAAAGTCTACATTCCTTATGTCAAAGTAGATTAGAGATGTTTAGAATAGCATGAGTGATGGGCAGGATAGTGACTTGGGGTAAAAGTGATGAACATCAAAGACAGGGAGTTCCCATGGAGACTTGCCAGATGTATGCCAGCAGAAGGGTAATGAAGGCTATATAAGGTAGAGTGTCTTCTTTGTTAGTTAGTTCGTAGCATCAAGGGCAAAGCTCTGGTCTTTGCTGTCACGAACCCGGTACCGATCATTAAATAATTGTATTAACTTTCTACAAAGTGTCTCAGTATAGCCTTGCATCCTTGATTCTTTGAACACCCGAGAAACTCATCATAACAAGCACCTATTTCAGTCCAAGACAAGCACTGAATTAGATAATTGAACAAGAAATTTTTTTAGAGAATAAAGAAAGTGCCAGAACTGTCAAGACAATAACTTTTTGTATCTGTTTCTCTTTATTACTACTGGCCGATTCAGGTAAGTCTGAGGCCGGTAACATCAACAGTGAGGACAAAACCCAGCCTGCCTCTCTCCTTCCACACTGAGTCCAAACCTACAGTCACTGGGTCCTGATTGTGACAGTGGAGCCCAGTTTACTGCAGGATCCAGAGATGGCATCAGTGAAGCTGGAAGACTGCAGTCAAACACTGGAGCTGAATGTCAACATTAAAGATGAAGAAGAGGAGGATAAGATTGGGAAATCTGTTTCTCATGGTAAGAGCAGGTTCTATCTAATTAAGTTTGTTGGACATGATTTGGAAAGGCACACACCTGTCTATATACAGTGCATTCGGAAAGTATTCAGACCTTGACTTTTTCGACATTTTGTTACTTTACAGCCTTATTGTAAAATTGATTAAATTGTTTTTTCCCTCATCAATCTACACACAATACCCCATAATGACAAAGCAAAAACGTGTTTTTATCAGTTGTTGCAAAAACAACAACAACTGAACAATCACATTTACTTAAGTATTCAGACCCTTTACTCAGTACTTTGTTTAAGCACCTTTGGCAGTGATTACAGCCAAAGTCTTAATGTGTATGATGCTACAAGCTTGGCACACCTGTATTTGGGGAGTTTCTCCCATTCTTCTCTGCAAATCCTCTCAAGCTCTGTCAGGTTGGATGGGGCGCGTCGCTGCACAGCTATTTTCAGGTCTCCAGAGATGTTCGATTGGGTTTAAGTCGCGGCTCTGGCTGGGCCACTCAAGGACATTCAGAGACTTGTCCCGAAGCCACTCCTGCGTTGTCTTGGCTGTGTGCTTAGGGTCGTTGTCCTGTTGGAAGGTGAACATTCGCCCCGGTCTTGAGGTCCTGAACGCACTGGAGCAGGTTTTCGTCATGGATCTCTCTGTACTTTGCTCCAATCATCTTTCCCTCGATCCTGATCAGGCTCCCAGTCCCTGCTGCTGAACAACATCACCGCAGCATGATGCTTCCACCACCATGCTTCACCATAAGGATGGTGCCAGGTTTCCTCCAGATGTGATGCTTGTCATTCAGGCCAAGAAGTTCAATCTTGGTTTCATCAGACCAGAGAATCTTGTTTCTCATGGTCTGAGTCCTTTAGGTGCCTTTTGGCAAACTCCAAGCGGGCTGTCATGTGCCTTTTGCTGAGGAGTGGCTTCCGTCTGGCCACTCTACCATAAAGGCCTGATTGGTGGAGTGCTGAAGAGATGGTTGTCCTTCTGGAAGGTTCTCACATCTCCATAGAGGAACTCTGGAGCTCTGTCAGAGTGACCATCATGTTCTTGGTCAACTATATAGACAGCTGTGTGACTTTCCAAATCATCTCCAATCAATTGAATTTACCACAGTTGGACTCCAATTAAGTTTTAGAAACATCTCAAGGATGATCAATGGAAACAGGATCCACCTGAGCTCAATTTCGAGTCTCATAGCAAAGGGTGTGAATACTTAAGACCTGCTGTATAACGCATAGAATTAAAAAGGTATTGTCAAATATTATTCATTCTAATCAGAGATAATATAAGGCAAGTATTGGAAACAATAGAACACTATGGAAAATATGGGAAACCAGGCCTGCTATTCATAGCAGACTTCGAAAAGGCATTTGATAAAGTTCGACTGGGGTTTATATATAAATGCATGGAGCATTTCAATTTTGGAGAATCTCTTATAAAATGGGTCAAAATCATGTATAGTAACCCTAGGTTTAAAATAGTAAATAATGGCTGTTTCTCAGAAAGTTTTAAACTGTCAAGAGGAGTGAAACAAGGTTGTCCACTATCGGCATATCTATTTATTGTGGCCATCGAGATGTTAGCTATTAAAATCAGATCCAATAATAATATCAGAGGATTAGAAATACAGGGCTTAAAAACAAAGGGGTCATTGTACGCTGATGATTCATGTTTTCTTTTAAATCCACAACTAGAATCCATCCACAGCCTCATAGAGGATCTAGATACATTTTCTAACCTCTCTGGATTACAACCAAATTATGACAAATGTACTATATTACGTATTGGATCACTAAAAAATTAAAAATTTACATTACCATGTAGTTTACCAATAAAATGGTCTGATGGTGATGTGGATATACTGGAATACATATCCCAAAGGAAATAAATGATCTCTCTTCAATACATTTTAATAGAAAGTTAGCAAAAATAGATAAGATCTTACTACCATGGAAAGGAAAATACCTGTCAATTTGTGGAAAAATCACCCTGATTAACTCTTTAGTATTATCCCAGTTTACCTATTTGCTTATGGTCTTGCCTACGCCTAGCGAACAGTTTTTTAAATTATATGAGAAAAAATATTCAATTTTATTTCGAACGGCAAGCCAGACAAAATTAAAAGAGCATATTTATATAATGAATATGAATTCGGAGGACAGAAATGATTAAATATTAATTAGACCTATCACTAAAAGCTTCAGTCATACAAAAGTTATACTTAAATCCGAACTGGTTCTCAAGCAAATTAGTAAGATTGTCTCACCCAATGTTCAAGAAAGGCCTTTTTCCCTTTATTCAGATTACAACCTCTCACTTTCAGTTATTTGAAAAGGAAATAATCTCCCAAATGTCACTATTTCTAAAACAAGCCATAGAAAGTTGGTTGCAATTTCAATTTAATCCTCCAGAAACGACAGAACAAATAATGCAACAAATATTGTGGTTAAATTCAAATATACTAATTGACAAAAAAACGTAATTTTTTGACAGAATGTTTAAAAAAAGGTATAATCTTCATAAATTATATCATTGGTAGGACTGGTGGAGATATGTCGCACATGCAGCTAACAAAAACATATGGAAATGTCTGCTCTACCCAAAATTACAACCAAATAATTGCAGCCTTACCGCAAAAGTGGAAGAGGAAAGTGGAAGGGGGAGAAAGTAAGGAACTTGTCTGTCGGCCTTGCATTAAAGAACATAATTGGTTAAGGAAAACTGTGATAAATAAAAAAGTATATCAGTTTCACTTAAGGACCAAAGGATTGACAGCCGTCCCATATAGATTACAAAATAGTTGGGAAGAGATCTTTGACGTACTGATCCCATGGCATAGTGTTTATGAACTGACACGCAAAACGACACCGGATTCAAAAATTAGAATTTTTCAATTTAAATTATTATATAAAATTCTTGCTACCAATAGAATGTTATTTATATGGGGGATACAATCTTCCCAGCTCTGCAGATTTTGCTGTGAAGAGACAGAATCATTAGATCATTTGTTTTGGTTCTGTCCATTTGTAGCTTGTTTTTGGACACAGGTCCAGGAATGGCTAAAGGATTGCAATATTTACCTGGAACTAACCTTGCAGATAGCATTACTGGGTGATCTGAAAAGTCATAGTCAATCAATCAATAATATAATAATACTTTTAGCAAGGTTCAGAACTTTTGTAAAACATCACAGTACGGTTGAAATATATATGGCAAATAGAAATCCTATATGGATGGTGTTAAGAGATGGGAGGTATTGAATAGAGTTGAAGGATGGGACTAATAACAAATAACAACAAAGATGGCTAATGATGTAAGCATACTGTGTCCATAATAAGTATATAGGTTGTATGTTGGGAGCTTTTGGGAAAGAGCACAGTTAGAAAGATATGGCATATAGAAGCAAACCGGATGGACATCATGAAAATGATCGGAGAGGTTGAGAGTAGAAGAAGTTCAGGAGCAAAATATATATATATATATATATATATAATAGCTAAATGTTTTAATATAAATTTAACTCTGTCCATAAGGTGTAGATAGTAAGTATAGACCGGAAGTAGAGGCCTGGGCATTGTTGTTCACTAATTTACTCCAAGTAGGGAAAGGATGGTGGGGTTGAAAAGTAATAAAGGGGAGTGTGTATATACAATAATAAATAAATAAAATATATATATATATATATATATATATATATATAAATAAAAAAACATGGGGGATTGGAAGTGATGCAGACAATTACATTGATAGAAGATACAATCTATCTACAATATTAAGCTGATCCCCCCAAAAAAAAATAAATAAAAATAAAAGTACTGAGTAAAGTCTGAATACATTTTTTTTTTTTTATTGTTATTTTTGCAAAAATGGTGTCTTAAAACGTAGCGGTCAAACAGGGAAATGCTTCCAATCATTTTTCATTTTTATTCATTTTAGAAACACTTAAAATGAGGGCTGTTTTGTGTAGGCTTACCCTGGCGTGACTTTTAGCAATATATTCGGCTCTATTTCCTCTCAGATTATAAAACTCTAATTATCATAAAAGTAGACATCATGCAAAACAACAAATCACTGCAATCTCCTGCACGTCATCTCTAGCTGACACCTTTGCTAACAGGTATTGTGTCAATTTAAAACTTGCACAAGACAGTTCACAGAATTAACCATTTAAATAAATGTAGCCTGTTTATTCATTACTAAATTTAGCTAACATTATATAGTTAACCCAGAGATCCTTACATTTGACTCGATTCGGCAATTTTGTCCAGATCATCATGGCATTTGTAGTTCTTTATGATAGCCACATTAGCAGCTTATTAAATGTAATTTTTTGTAGGGGGTAAATACAGGCGAAAATATTGATAAGTCACCTTGTCCTAGAGAGATTGACACGGTTATCAAAACGCCACGCCAGGGTAAGCCTACACGAAACACAGCCCTTATTTTAAGTGTTTCTAAAATCCCCTATGGGAAAAATGAATACACACATTGGTGTGCAGCTACATGAAGCTAGTGGGGTGTGGATGAGCTGAGACACGTGGTAAGATGGCGGACAATAAAAAAAGTGGAATGGGGGATTGCAGTGGGGGATGCACAAACCTTCTGGAAGATCTGATGAAGGAGAAGATGGTGGACAAGGAAAAAGGAGAAAAGTGGAATATGTTTTGAGTGAATATGGAATGGAAGATCACACAGAACTTTTAGAAGAGCTACAGGAGGAAAGTGAACGTGACGAGAGTGAGGATGAATTAACTGTGGTGGCAGGTGCAGTGATGACCGCTGAGAAGGAGCTGAGTGTTGAGGGAAGCAGTGTGGTGAGGGAGGTTATCGTCTAGTGTATAAAGAGGGATACGTCCTCCAGTAGCTCAGAGATGGAACCTGGTGAGAGTGAGGATGAATTACCTGCGGTGAGGAACTCCGAGTTCGGGCCTCGTTCCAAGGATGATAAGGATGATTCTGGCCCAGTGGGAGTGGGCGCTGCGGATTACGTGATTAGAGACAGGAATTGTGACTTGAATTGCTCTCCGGAACAGGGTGGCATTGAAAGGAGTGATAACGGGGTTAGGTTTAAGTGTTTAGGATGAGCAGTTGAAATGGAAGATTCCAGGTGTCTGTGACACCCTCCGTTTGGTGAGACGTAGATCCGGTGTAGAGCGTGGGGAAACAGAGAATACATTATCTGTCATGCTGGATTTTGATACATAGTCTCTGCCAGATAAGGTCAAGGTAGGAAGTGTCAGTTATCCCGTGAGCGATTCTGTTCTGTAAATACTACAGTGTTTTAGGTGTGAAGTTTATGGGCCTGTTGCAGCAGTGTGTAGGCATGCGATGCCTAGATGTGACAAGTGTGCAGGAGGGCATGAGATGAAGAAATTTGTGGTATCGGTGGAGAAAGTTCTGTGTGTTAGTTGTGGGGGTGCTAACGGGCTGGAGATCTGAGGTGTCAGGTGAGAGAAAGGCAGATTGAGGTTGCCAGGGTTACAGTAGTACAGAAAGTGTTGTATGCCAAAGCAGTGAAGAGAGTGGTAGAGGAAGATGAGTACAGGGTGAGGGATCTTGAGAGGATTCCTATGAGTAAGCAGAGACCAAGAGAGAGTGATGGGAAGAATATGTGCTTCAGTAAGGTGGGCATTTTTTTAGCATTTATAGCAATGGTTGTCAATTGTACTGCAGAAATGGATCGAAAGTCCCAGAAAATAGAGGCTGTGGTGGCAGCATAAGAGAAGTACTTGGGATTGCGAGGATTTACTGCAGAACAGCTGCAGGGCGTGTTGAGTGGTAGTGGTCTGGCGTAGGACTAGATGGGGTTAAATAGTGGAATGGGGTGGTGGGTTTTGTCGTGGAAAATCGCCACGAAGGGACTCAAAGTCAAACTTAAAAAAATAATATTATTTATCAGCAAGCTGGAGAGGTTCCAACAAACTTAAAAGCACCATAGTACACGTCGGTCGGGAGCTCTGCCGGGGCAGTCCCGTTAGTTGTCCTATATACTGCTTACACAGACAAGTTATATTTGCATGATTTTAGCTTTATTAATAATTAATTAATCGTTAACATTTGGTTCCTGCATGTGACCGACCAATACCTCACAAGGCTTCTTCTCTCCAAGCTGAGACCTTGAAACTGAGATATCCCTTTTGGATCCCAGAACAATGTTCTGGGCGTACTGCCAATTGGTCTGAGGAGGTCAGTCATCTGCACGAACCAAGAACATTTACCCTCACATTTTTTAGAGCAGGCTAATACTTGGCAGGTGCAATTTTGTATTAATTACTGTATCAATGAATTTAATGTATATAGGCTGTGAATGGCCTCACACACCAGTACAGTAGGTGGCGGTGTATGCACCTAAAAGTTGAATGCGCTCCGCCAACCAAATCCCAAGAAGAAGGCTCTATGGAGAATGTGAAAAAGGAGCAGCGTTCATCTTTATTATTGATGTTTGATGAAGAGTATCTACCACCCTATGTAAAGCTGGGATATATAATATACCCCATAAGAGACTTTGTGTAAAACCTGATGCAATGCAAGAAATTTAAAAAGTTTGGCCACATGTCAAGTGTTTGCAGACGGAAGGAATATGTTATTGAAGAGCATGTGAATGTAAAATGTTGTAACTGTGGTGGGGGTCATATTCCTGAATTCCCAGAGTGCCCTGTTAGGGTGAAAGAGGTTGAGGTGTCAAGGATCAGGGCTGTACAGCAAATCTCCTACCTATGTGGAGGCGGTGAAGAGAGTTATAGGGGCAAGAGGCCACAGTTCTGAAGAAGATATGGCGGTGGATGCACTGCAACCAGTTGCAAATAATGTATGTCAATCAAGTGGAATATGTTACACTTTAAGCATCAGTTGTCAGAGCACCTTACCGATCACTGCACCTGTACACAGCCCATCTGAAATTAGCCCGCCCAACTACCTCATCCCTATATTGTTATTTATTTTGCTCATTTGTACCCCAGTATCTCTATTTGCACATCATCTCTTGCACATCTATCATTCCAGTGTTAATACGGAATTGTAACTATTTTGCACTATGGCCTATTTATTGCCTTACCTCCATAACTTGCTACATTTGCACACACTGTATATATATTTTCTGTTGTATTTTTGACTTTATGTTTTGTTTACCCCCATATGTAACTCTGTGTTTTTATCGCACTGCTTTGCCTTATCTTGGCCAGGTCGCAGTTGTAAATGAGAACTTGTTCTCAACTGGCTTACCTGGTTAAATAACGGTTAAATAAATAAATAAATAAAAAAAGTGTTCTTGATACACTTATTTTGAAGGTGGATTTTTTAGTATTTATAGCCACAGTTATTAATTGTACTGCACAAGAAGTCCAAGATGCTGGACATCATTATATCTGCAGCTGAGAAGTTTTTGGGCCTCCAAGACTTCACGGCAGAAGCCCTGCAAGGACTACTGTTGCCAGAAAATGTTCCGCCCTCAAAGGATCCTTCTGAGCCTGTGAATGGACCTGATTAGAACAGAAAAGCTGATTTCAGTTCAATTTAAATTTCGTTATTGATAGTTTGTATAATTTTTTGGGGGAAATACTGTATACACTGAACAACCATATAAACGCAACATGTCAAGTGTTGGTCCCATGTTTCATGAGGTGAAATAAAAGATCCCAGAAATGTTCTAGACACAAACTTATTTCTAAAATGTTGTGCACAAATTTGTTTACATCCCTGTTAGTGAGCATTTCTCCTTTGCCAAGATAATCCATCCACTTGACAGGTGTGGCATATCAAGAAGCTGATTAAATAGCATGATCATCATTACACGGGTGCACCTTGTGCTGGGGACGAGTAGCTGAGGAGGTGCTTGGCAGCATCTAATGGGGATCCCTAACAAATACAAAAATGCCACTCTAAAATGTGCAGGTTTTTCACACAACACAATGCCACAGATGTCTCAAGTTTTGAGGGAGCATGCAATTGGCATGCTGACTGCAGGAATGTCCACCAGAGCTGTTGCCAGAGAATGTTAGGTTAATTTCTCTACCATTAGCTGCCTCCAATGTTGTTTTAGAGAATTGTGCAGTATGCCCATCCAGCCTCACAACTGCTGACCACCGTGTATGGTGTTGTGTGGGCGTGCGGTTTGCTGATGTCAATGTTGTGAACAGAGTGCCCCATGGTGGTTATGGAATGGGATGGCATAAGCTACAGACAACTAATACAAATGCATTTTATCGATGGCAGTTTGAATGCACAGAGATGCCATGACAAGATCCTGAGGCCCATTGTCCTGCCATTCATCCACCTCCATCACCTCGTGTTTCAGCATGATAATGCACAGCCCCATGTCGCAAGGATCTGTACACAATTGAACATGCTGAAAATGTCCCAATTCTTCCATGGCCTGCATACTCACCAGACATGTCACCCTTTGAGCATGTTTGGGATGGTCTGGATCAATGTGTACCACAGCTTGTTCCAGTTCCTGCCAATATCCAGGAATTTCCTAGAAGCCTAGAGTCCGGGAAAAATTTGTTATTTTATAAATGGATTTCATGCAATTCTATATCATTTTAGATGACTGGAGACTTTCACATACTCTTTTTTAATACCTCACAAATGACCAAAATGAAAGGGTACTTTCACACTGAGAATCTGAGATCAATAACCACGACCTTATCTTGAATCCATCAATAGCTTAGGCCCCTACAGTGAGGAAAAAAGGATTTGATCCCCTGCTGATTTTGTATGTTTGCCCACTGACAAAGACATGATCAGTCTATAATTTTAATGGTAGGTTTATTTGAACAGTGAGAGACAGAATAACAACATAGAAATCCAGAAAAACACATGTCAAAAATGTTATAAATTGATTTGCATTTTAATGAGGGAAATAAGTATTTGACCCCCTCTCAATCAGAAAGATTTCTGGCTCCCAGGTGTCTTTTATACAGGTAACGAGCTGAGATTAGGAGCACACTCTTAAAGGGAGTGCTCCTAATCTCAGCTTGTTACCTGTATAAAAGACACCTGTCCACAGAAGCAATCAATCAATCAGATTCCAAACTCTCCACCATGGCCAAGACCAACGAGCTCTCCAAGGATATCAGGGACAGGATTGTAGACCTACACAAGGCTGGAATGGGCTACAAGACCATCGGCAAGCAGCTTGTTAAGAAGGTGACAACAGTTGATGCGACTATTCGCAACTGGAAGAAACACAAAATAACTTTCAATCTCCCTTGGCCTGGGGCTCCATGCCAGATCTCACCTCGTGGAGTTGCAATGATCATGAGAATGGTGAGGAATCAGCCCAGAACTACACGGGAGGATCTTGTCAATGATCTCAAGGCAGCTGGGACCATAGTCACCAAGAAAACAATTGGTAACACACTACGCTGTGAAGGACTGAAAACCTGTAGCGCCCGCAAGGTCTCCCTGCTCAAGAAAGCACATATACAGGGCTGTCTGAAGTTTGCCAATGAACATCTGAATGATTCAGAGGAGAACTGGGTGAAAGTGTTGTGGTCAGATGAGACCAAAATGGAGCTCTTTGGCATCAACTCAACTCGCTGTGTTTGGAGGAGGAGGAATGCTGCCTATGACCCGAAGAACACCATCCCCACCGTCAAACATGGAGGTGGAAACATTATGCTTTGGGGGTGTTTTTCTGCTAAGGGGACAGGACAACTTCACCGCATCAAAGGGACGATGGACGGGGCCATGTACCGTCAATTCTTGGGTGAGAACCTCCTTCCCTCAACCAGGGCATTGAAAATGGGTTGTGGATGGGTATTCCAGCATGACAGTGACCCAAAACACACGGCCAAAGCAACAAAGGAGTGGCTCAAGAAGAAGCACTTTAAGGTCCTGGAGTGGCCTAGCCAGTCTCCAGACCTTAATCCCATAGAAAATCTGTGGAGGGAGCTGAAGGTTCGAGTTGCCAAACGTCAGCCTCGAAACCTTAATGACTTGGAGAAGTCATTAAGGTTTGATGAGATGTGTGCAAACCTGGTGGCCAACTACAAGAAACGTCTGACCTCTGTGATTGCCAACAAGGGTTTTGCCACCAAGTACTAAGTCATGTTTTGCAGAGGGGTCAAATACTTATTTCCCTCATTAAAATGCAAATCAATTAATAACATTTTTGACATGCGTTTTTCTGGATTTTAAAAAAATGTTATTCTGTCTCACTGTTCAAATAAACCTACCATTAAAATTATAGACTGATCATGTCTTTGTCAGTGGGCAAACGTACAAAATCAGCAGGGGATCAAATACTTTTTTCCCCTCACTGTACATGGTTTGACACCAGTATTGCCAGCATTTGTTTTATTCACTGGGCTATCTAGAGTGATCAGAGAGTAGACTAAAGAAGTGAAGTAGACAAACTGCCAATGTTTTAAAGTTCTATTAAATGAGTCTGTGTAGTTACTAACCCTTGTGATAGTGAGTGGAGGATGATATGGCTTCTACATCTGCATTGCTTGCTCTTTGGGGTTTTTGGCTGGGTTTCTATAAAGCACTTTGTGACAACTTCTGATGTAAAATGGGCTTCATAAAATACATTTGATTGACATGTATATCACACCAACTGACTGGTTCTTCTGATGTTGTTCACACAGGAGACCATGTTGAGACATTCTCTATATCCAGAGAGCAACAGCAGGAAGATCACAGAGCTAAGAGGTCTCACCACTGCCCACATTGTGAGGAGATTTTCCCAATTCTATCAAAGCTAAAAAATACACCTAAAAATACACACAGGAGAGAATCTTTATTCCTGTACTGACTGTGGGAAGAATTTCACTACATCACAGACTCTGACGGTTCATCAGAGAGTGCACACAGGAGAGAAGTCTTACTCCTGCTCTGACTGTGGAAAGTGCTTCAAAACATCAACTGAGCTAAAAGTTCATCAGAGAACACACACAGAAGAGAAGCCTTACTCCTGCTCTGACTGTGGGGCAAGTTTCTCTCATCAGAGCACCTTAAAACAACATAAACGTATACATACAGGAGAGAAGCCTTACTCCTGCTCTGACTGTGTAAAATGCTTCACAACATCAACTGAGCTAAGACTTCATCAGAGAACACACACAGGAGAGAAGCCTTACTCCTGCTCTGAGTGTGGGAAGAGTTTCTCTCGACAGGGCCCCTTAAAAATACATGAACGTATACACACAGGAGAGAAGCCTTACTCCTGCTCTGACTGTGGGTTAAGTTTCTCTCATTCTGGCAACTTAAAAATACATGAACGTATACACACAGGAGAGAAGCCTTACTACTGCTCTGACTGTGGGAAGAGTTTCTCTCGACAGGGCCCCTTAAAACAACATGAACGTATACACACAGGAGAGAAGCCTTACTCCTGCTCTGACTGTGGGTTAAGTTTCTCTCAATCTGGCGCTTAAAACTAATACACACGGAGAGAAGCCTTACTCCTGCTCTGACTGTGGGAAGTTTCTCTCAATCTGGCGGCTTAAAAACACATGAACGTATACACACAGGAGAGAAGCCTTACTCCTGCTCTGACTGTGGGGTAAGTTTCTCTCACTGGGTCAGAATTCACACAGGAGAGAAGCCTTACTCCTGCTCTGACTGTGTAAAATGCTTCACAACATCAACTGAGCTAAGACTTCATCAGAGAACACACACAGGAGAGAAGCCTTACTCCTGCTCTGACTGTGGGAAGAGTTTCTCTCGACAGGGCCCCTTAAAAATACATGAACGTATACACACAGGAGAGAAGCCTTACTCCTGCTCTGACTGTGGGGCAAGTTTCTCTCATCAGAGCACCTTAAAACAACATAAACGTATACATACAGGAGAGAAGCCTTACTCCTGCTCTGACTGTGTAAAATGCTTCACAACATCAACTGAGCTAAGACTTCATCAGAGAACACACACAGGAGAGAAGCCTTACTCCTGCTCTGACTGTGGGTTAAGTTTCTCTCATTCTGGCAGCTTAAAAATACATGAACGTATACACACAGGAGAGAAGCCTTACTCCTGCTCTGACTGTGGGAAGACTTTCTCTCAACTGGGCCACTTAAAAATACATGAACGTACACACAGGAGAGAAGCCATACTCCTGCAATGACTGTGGGAAGGGTTTCTCTCAGCAGGAAAGCTTGAAATCACACCAACGGATGGATACACACAGGAGAGAAGCCTTACTTCTGCTCTGACTGTGTAAAATGCTTCACAACATCAGCTGGGCTAAAACTTCATCAGAGAACACACACAGGAGAGAAGCCTTACTCCTGCTCTGACTGTGGGAAGAGTTTCTCTCGACTGGGCAATTTAAAAAGACACCAACGTATACATAAGAAGTGGTAGTGGATTGGATACACTCTATTGTAATCCTATTGTTTCTCACTGTGAGAGAACTGTGCAGAGGTACGGGAAAGTTGTAGAATGTTAGAATCTCTTAACTGATCAGTGTGCACCTTGTCAGTTTTGCAGTGCTTAGATAGCTCCTACTGTAAAGATAATGAGAGGTCTAGGATATTGAGGAAACCACGAGTACATGCATCCATGCCGTGTGTCAGCATTGCAGGATGGTGGTGGTGGTGTGGGGTGTGTTTTCATGGCAGACATTGGGCCCCTTGATAAAAGTGGAGCAACGTTTGAATGCCACAGGATATCTAAAAATCATTGTCAATCAGGTGCATCCCTTCATGGCAGAAGTTTTCCATCTGCAAATATATTCTTTCAGCTGGATTATGCCCCATGCAACAAGGCTTGTCCAGAAAAGGTTCCACGAACATGACAGTGAATTCAGGTTACTGCAGTGGCCTTCTGAGGCACCAGATCTCAAATCCAATTGTGCATCTGTTGTAGGAGATGGAACGAGCTAATCTGAGTAGAAATCCACTGCCAGACAACTTGACACAACTGTGGGAAGCATTGCAGTCAACATGGGCCAGCCAGCATCCCAGTGGAACGCTTTCGACACCTTGTAGAGTCCATGCCCCGACGAATTGAGGCTGTTCTGATGACAAAGACTATCAGCTGTTCAGAAATGACAGGTCCAGAGAGGGGATGCGAGGAGGGGGCGTGGCTATGTATGTGAATCACAGTATGCAGGCAAAGAGAAGAATAACTGACCTAGAGAAAGAAGAGTTTGAGTGTCTTCAGTTCCGTCCTAAACAACACCCCAGCTCAGTTTCATCTCTGGTAGTGGAGTGCTCTAACATCCACCATGGGCACATGACAAAACACTGCAGCAGAACACTGTGGATTATCTCATAATCACTGTCCATGTGATCAGGATGTCCTCTCCCCAAATAGGTCTCATCCTGTGTGGAGACTTTAATCACCTGCCCATCAAGATGCTGACAAACTCCCATCAAGACATGAAACAAGTGGTCAAAGGCAAGACCACAGAGGGGACTCCATCCTAGATCTGATCAACACAACCCACTGTACTTGCTCCTCTCAGATCCAGTGATCACAAATGTTTGCTGTTCTCTCCAAACACAACATCAGGAGGGAGAAGCGAGGTGCAGCGGAAAAAAGGACATCTGGTAACCCAGAACAGAAAGGAGACCTTTGCATGATGTATGGCCAGTACTGACTGGTCTGCCATATATGAGGTGGAGAGCATTGATGCAAAGGTGGAGACGTTCAACTCCCTGCATTCAAACTGCACTTGATGTATACATGCCAATAAGAAATAAGAAAACAACACTGGATCAGCCCTGGATGACTGAAAGAATAAAGGCTGCCATCAGGAAAATACAGAATATTTTCAACAGATGGGGAAAGACAATGACATGGAGAAAATACAGAAACACAGTGCAAATGCTTATCAAGGAAGCAAAGACAAGCTACTACAAAACTGAAATCCAGGACCTAAAGAAGAAAAACCCTAAGGAATGGTGGGACTTCATTAACAAAGGACTGGGACCAAAGAAAACATCAGGAGGGAGAATACAGGTCGAGGGAATTGAAGACGACGACGTGGCTGATGTTTTGAATGGCTTCTTTGCTGAGACATGGACAAGCACCACACCTCTTGCCATCTTCCCCCTGCCCATGTCTACAAGGCAGGTTGAGCTGTGCAGCATTGGCCAGTTAAAGCAAGCTCTGACCAGACTCAGCCCACGTAAAGCATGTGGGCCTGATGGCATTCCAGCCTGGCTACTAAAAGAGCATGCAGAAGATCTAGCCCCTGTCATCAAACACATTGTTAACACCTCCTGCTGGCAGGGGACAGTTTTATCTGAGTACATGAATCAGTATGACTACCTCCCAAAGTCCAGCACTACTACCGCCCTTGTGAAAGCCACACACTCCCTGGCTGACAGCTACAGACTCCATAAAACCAACAATGGTGAGTGTGTTACTTGCTGATGTGTCCAAAGCCTTTGATCGAGTCGATCACGCAAAGTTCCTGCAACATCTGTCTGACATTGAACTGTGTCCATGGTTACTAGCCTGGCTCCACAGCTACACCACCGAAAGAGGGCAGAGGGTGATGGCAACTGGCACATTTAGCCCTTGGTCAGAGGACCATCCACAACCTGCACCACTAATCCTAGGAGGACAGGAAGTACCAGTGGTAACAACAACCAAGTATCTTGGTTTTCATCACTCTAACCTCAGTGGTGACACGTGGAGCAGCCAGTGAGAAAGGCCTCAAAACGCCTTTTTGACATTTCTTGCCAGTTATGTCCTACTGAAGATCTGGTCACAGTCTATAATACACTGTCCAGGCCTTGTCTGGAATACGGTGGAGTGCTGTTAGTTGGATGCAGTAAAAAGCAGCAGGCCCAACTAGACACGGTGCAGAGGAGGGCCTTGAGGATCATCTCCAGAGGTGGAGCAGTCCAACCACAGCTCCCGTCACTGCAGAGCAGGCGAGAACAGGCTGCAGTGCACCTGGTGAAGGACATGCACACTCTTGACCGTCCACTGAATGACCTGCTCCCTCCAAAAAGAGGTAACTGCACCACCAGGCTCCTGAGAAACAGCCACAAACTGTCCTGTCTAACTGCCCGTACAAAACGCCTGCGAAACGCCACTCTACCCACTGCTATCAGACTGCATAATAACTCCAGCTCTTCAATGGTTTTCCCCAAAACTCTTTTTTTTTTTATCACATTTTAATATTTCAATTTCCATCATGAAAAATGTCCTGTAATGTTTCAAGTGTTCTGTATTCTACTTATGTCACGTATTGTGTTATGTATTTAACACATAGCCTAGTGGTTAAGAGTGTTGGGCCAGTAACTGAAAGGTCGCTGGTTTGAATCCCGAGCCAACTAGGTCAAAAATATGTAGTTGTGGCCTTGAGCAAGGCAGTTAACCCCAATTGGTCCTATAAGTCGCTCTGGATAAGAGCATCTGCTAAATTACAAATATGTAATGAAAAATCATGTTTGTACATGAATTTGTGCTGGGCAACCTCTTCTTCTCTTGTGTATAAATATAACAAAGTGTTTAAAGTGAAATAGTTAGTGTCTATACAGTGCATTCTGAAAGTATTCAGACCCCTTTACTTTTTCAACAAGAAAAATAGATTTTTTTAAATTAAAAAATCCCTCATCAATCTACACACAATAGCCCATAATGACAAAGCGAAAACAGATATTTAGATATTTTTGCAAATGTATTAGAAATAAAAAACAGATACCTTATTTACATAAGTATTCCAGACCCTTTGCTATGAATCTCGAAATTTTGATCAGGTGCATCCTGTTTCCATTGATCTTCCTTGAGATGTTTATGCAACTTGATTGGAGTCCACCTGAGATAAATTCAATTGATTGGACATGGTTTGAAAAGGCACACACTTGTCTATCTAACATCCCACAGTTGACATTGCATGTCAGAGCAAAAACCAAGCCATGAGGTCGAAGGAATTGTCCGTAGAGCTCCGAGACAGGATTGTGTCGAGGCACAGATCTGGGGAAGGATACCAAAAAATGTCTACAGCATTGAAGGTCCCCAAGAACACAGTGGCCTCCTCCATTCTTAAATGGAAGAAGTTTGGAATCACCAAGACTCTTCCTAGAGCTGTCCGCCCGGCCAAACTGAGCAATCGGGGGAGAAGGGCCTTGGTCAGGGAGGTGACCAAGAACCCGATGATCACTTTGACAGAGCTCCAGAGTTCAGCCCGCTTGGAGTTTGCCAAGAGGCACCTAAAGGACTCTGACCATGACAGACAAGACTCTCTGGTCTGATGTTACCAAAATTGAACTCTTTGGCCTGAATGCCAAGCGTCACATCTGGAGGAAACCTGGCACCAAGCCTACGGTGAAGCATGGTTGTGGCAGTATCATGCTGTGCGGATGTTTTTCAGAGGCAGGGACTGGGAGACTAGTCAGGATCGAGGGAATAATGAACGGAGCAAAGTACAGAGAGATCCTTGATGAAAACCTGCTCCAGAGTGCTCAGGACTTCAGACTGGGGCGAAGGTTCACCTGGCCCAGCCAGAGCCCAGACTTGAACCCGGTTGAACATCTCCGGAGAGACCAGAGAATAGCTGTGCAGCAACGCTCCCCATCCAACCTGACAGAGCTTGCGAGGATCTGCAGAGATGAATGGATGAAACTCCCCAAATACAGGTGTTCCAAGCTTATAGCGTCTTACCCAAGAAGACTTGATGCTGTAATCGCTGCCAAAGGTGCTTCAAGAAAGTACTGAGTAAAGGGTCTGAATACTTATGGAAATTTGATTTCTGTTTTTTATCAATACATTTGGAAAAACTTCTAAAAGCCTGTCTTTTGCTTTGACATTATGTGGTATTGTGTGTAGATTGATGAGGGGGGAAAAACTATTTAATCAATTTTAGAATATGGATGTAACATAATAATATGTGGAAAAAGTCAAGGGGTCTGAATACTTTCCGAATGCACTGTATATAACTATCATTGACTAGGTATTGGCACCCCATGTATATAGTTGCGTTTGGCTACCATTGACTAGGTTTGGCCCCTTGCCAAGCTATCATTGACTAGTTCACCAAGCTACCATTGACTAGGTCTTGGCACCCCATGTATATAGCCAAGCTATCATTGCTCATCGTGTATTAATTCCTTGTGCTACAATTTTTCTTCCTATAATTGTAATTGTTGTATTGTGTTCTCCATTGTTGGTCAACATTTCACTGTTAGTCTACACCTGTTGTTTACCAAACATGTGACAATTAAAATGAAATGACTACGTGTTTAGTGAATTGTCTTCTAAAACTATACAAAAAAAATACGTAAACTTGACATGTAAAGTGTTGGTCCCATGTTTCATGAGCTGAAATAAAAGATCCCAGAAAGTTTCCATACGCACAAAAAGCTTATTTCTCTCAAATTTGGTGCACAAATTTGTTCACATCTCTGTTAGTGAGCATTTCTCCTTTGCCAAGATAATCAATCCCACCTGGCAGGTGTGGCATATCAAGAAGCTGATTAAACAGCATGATCCTTACACAGGTGCACCTTGTGCTGGGTACAATAAAAGGCCACTCTGAAATGTGCAGTTTTGTCACAATACAATGCCACAGATGTCTACATTTTGAGGGAGTGCGCAATTGGCATGCTGACCAGAGCTGTTGCCAGAGAGTTGAATGTAAATTTCTCTACCGAGAATTTGGCATAACGTCCAACTGGCTTCACAGCCACAGACCACGTGTAACCGTGCAAGCCCAGGACCTCCACATCGGTCTTCTTCACCTGCAGGATCATCTGAGACTAGCCACCCGGACAGCTGATGAAACTGAGGAGTATTTATATCTGTAATAAAGCCCTTTGTTGTGGAAAAATGTATTCTTATTGGCTGATGGGTGGGCCCCTGTCATGTGAAATCCATAGATTAGGGCCTAATGAATGTATTTCAATTGACATATTTCCTTATATGAACTGTACCCTTGTAAAATTGTTGAATGTTGTGTTTATATTTTTGTTCAGTTAGTTAAAATCTTACAAAAAAACTGATGATGAATATGTTTGGAAAACTGCATTGATCTGCCAATGAAAAATAACATTAGTACATTAATTTGTACTGGTCAACCTCTCCTTCTCTTTTGTATTCAGTTCTTCCATATTAGATCTGACAGTAAGAATGGTTCTTATGGTTGTATTCAGTTCTTCCATATTCTGACAGTATGAATGGTTCTCATGGGCTGAGTGCCTGGACTACAGTCATACCAAGTTTTCTTTGACCCTGTCTCACCCTGTCTCACAAGGACAGAACCACGTCTCTATCACACTCCAGCCCAGAAGGTGGCAGTGATGCACCTTTAACGTTGGTCTGAACACCACCAATAAACACCATAGAAGAAGAATGCATGCTTAGCAACAACCAAGGGGCCATGCAGCTTTCCACTGTTCCAAAGACTGTCTATTATATGGAACAGATTGGCATGTGACCACTCTAACAATGTAGACACGTCCTCAAAGATTGGACATGAATCTGTGTTGGTCAAACTCTTCTCTTCTCTATCATTAAATACAACAAAACTATGTTTTAAGTGAAATATTTAGTGTTTGTCTAAAGCTGGAAAAAATACCTGAAATGAGCATCACAAAGATACATTTGACCTATGCACTAACAAGCTTTTTCAATATACGCAGCTTTGTCACCAGCTGCAGTACTGTAGCTTTATTAATCTACTGTACTTCAACATGTACTCACATTGGATGGATTGATTAGGATTCAAACCATGTCTTAAACTGCTACCTAGCAAGTTACAAGCCACAACACACATGTAAAGTTGCTGTAGAACTATTTCATGGGGTGTGAAAATATATGTAATCAAAACTACTGGATATCTTTAGAAGTAAATTGTTCTACAATTTTCTTACACTTTGAAAATGTGGAATAGTTTTTGTAGGTCGGCAAGATAAAAACAATATTTAATCCCTATTAATATTTAAGCTAGCAAAATGTAAAGGGGGTGTCACATTGAGTGAGGGCAGGTTGCAGGAAAGTATATTTTGTGAAGGATGAAAAGTCTGATAGGGAAATATGTACGAAAAATACAAAAAAAAAAGGCTATTTACAGACACACGACAAAAACAGAACTGCACTACTACGCCATCTTGGATCAAAGGGGATTGTATTATAAATATTTGCGAAAGGCCTGTTTTGGCTGCATGCTGTTAACTGACAGATTTGCCACACGTTAGGCATGCCTTGTTTTTTTAGGGGGCATGACAATTACAGAGGAATCGAAATGTAATTTCTCTGATTGCTTTTATTAGGATTTTTACATTGCAAACAGTGGAAAATATTTTTCATGCCACGAGAGGTAGGCTACCTGATCCTGACAAATGGGTTCCGGAACGAACGACTACAAAACTGAGAGGTACCGGAGGATCCAGCTCAAATTGAGCACCGCCCTTCTCATATAATGGGGTAGGGCCATCCCAAGGATCCCTGAACGCACCAAATATTTTTTATAACTAAACCAAGATAGACCACAGCTGGTCGTTTCCAATGGGAACAGATGAGTCATAGTGGGCAGAGCCAAGAACGAGCTAAGCGAGATCCTATTGGCGTGTTCTAGCACACATTTGCATATTTCTGTTAGGATTGCCTCCTCTGTGAAGTGCTCGTGCAATAACTCAATTGGCCGTTAGTTCCTTCTAAATAACGTGATTTAAAAAAATATTTGCAACAGGTAAGTCCACAAAACTTAGTCCGCTCTGTGCATAACAGATTTTAGTTTTGGGAACAGAACTGTATTAAGATCAGATGTTTCATCGATTAGAACATTTGCATAATGTCGGCCAAAATCCATCTCCTTCCATCTTCTCCCACTGCCGCCAGTGGGCTTCCTCTCACTGCCATATTTGGTAGTGAGTGGAAACACCAACCGGATGCTTCACAATTATACATCCAGTGAAATACCTGTCTCATTGTTCTATCTGTGGCTGCACTGTGGTAGTGGGGGAACAGGAAGTTCCAGGCAGGCACGCACCATTCTTCAGTATAAAGAAAGCTAATTCTTAGTTTATATAATGCTTTTCCGAGCTAATTCCATCCAACAGTTGCCAACCATTATTGAGTGTCACTCCTCGCCACATATAGGATCACCCTATATGGTATCGTGTTGCACCCTAGTCAGGATATTCCATCACGTACTCCTTCTAAGATTAGCACCAGTGGCCCCCCCAGCTATCTTGGCCCGCATACCTTCAGGCACCCACCAGTGACAGAAATAAATACATGGAATGTATGTCATCCTCCAAATCCTTATGCAGCTCTCATTATTCCAAACATTAACTAATACTTTATAAAATATGTAATATCAGTATGTAATAGCACGTTTAAACTTTCTAATATCGAAAGAACATGTCATACCATGCTAGGTAACACATCCATTAAGGTATTATCATGTTTGGTGTGTTATTTTTATGTCAAACTGAGTAAACCTGGTAACTATTTTACAAGTCACATGGCTAGATACTTTGGGTTTGTCTGAATGGATGTACATCATTTCCTCAAGGTGATTTCATAAACAATCCATTTATTTTAGATTTCCGAGTTTGTTTTGGTTTTTTGGTTTTGTGTAAAACTAACGAGCTGGTAAAATGGTGCTGCCCACTCGGTCATCATCAACGGACTTCAGTGAGGAAGTGCGGGTGCATCAGAGAGACAATTTCACAGTCGCACTACTGTTTTGAAGCTGAATATAATGATTGTAGGTTTTCTACATGTGTACTAATATTCAGACACATTCAGTTGTTTCTGTATTTATCGATAAATGTTACTATGGTGTGAACGGAAAATAAAATTGTTTTTTGATTGAAATAATACAGTGAAGACCAGGTTATTCAGGAACATAGTACATAGTCCCGCCTAAAACAAACAGTGACCTTTACTAAATGGCTTTTGTAATTTATGCATTTACAGTACCAGTCAAAAGTTTGGACACACCTACCATTCAAGGGTTATTCTTAATTTTTACTATTTTCTACATTGTAGAATAATAGTGAAGAATCTAAACTATGAAATAACAGACATGGAATCATGTAGTATCCAAGAAAGTGTTAAACAAATCAAATATATTTTAGATTCCTCAAGTAGCCACCCTTTGCCTTAATGACAGCTTTGTAGAATCTTTTAATCTACAATGTAGAAAAATAATACAAATAAAGATAAATAGGTGTTCTAAAACTTTTGACTGGTACTCTATGTAATTTGGGGAAATCTGCTATAGGTTAAGTACCGCACCTCAAATATCTAATGCTTGAGCTCCTGTTCCTCTTATAGAATGTTAGCTCAACAGTATTGTGGGAGCTCCTGCACCTAAATATAAACAGTACCGGCACCCAAAATGAGTACGGCACCTATTTCAGTCCAAGTCAAGCACTGAATTAGATTATTTAACAAGAAGATATATAATATATTTATAGAGAATAAAGAAAGTGCCTCCTGAACTGTCAAGATTAACGCTTTGTGTCTGTTTCTCTTTATTACTATTAATTACGACTAGAATTAAGTCTGAGGCCGTAACTTCAATAGTGAGGACAAACCCAGCCTGCCTCTCTCCTTCCACACTGAGTCCAAACCTACAGTCACTGGGTCCTGATTGTGACAGTGGAGCCCAGTTTGCTAAGCAGGATCCAGAGATGGCATCAGTGAATCTGGAAGACTGCAGTCAAACACTGGAGCTGAATGTCAACATTAAAGATGAAGAAGAGGAGGAGAAGATTGGGAAATATTTTTTCTCATGGTAAGAGCAGGTTCTATCTAACTAAAGTTTGTGTTATTCATTCCAACTTCCCACTGTGCATGAACATTTGCAGTAAAACTGTTTCATGATGAACTGTTTCAATGAGAAGGTAGATATTATTTCATGCTACTGACACTTACATGGTTTGACACCAGTATTGCCAGCATTTGTTTTATTCGCTGGGCTATGTAGGAGGATCAGAGAGTAGACTAAAGAAGTGAAGTAGACAAACTGCCAATGTTTTAAAGTTCTATTAAATGAGTCTGTGTAGTTACTAACCCTTGTGAGAGTGAGTGGAGGATCACACTAACCCTTGTGATAGTGAGTGGAGGGATGATATGGCTTCTACATCTGCATTGCTTGCTCTTTGGGGTTTTAGGCTGGGTTTCTGTAAAGCACTTTGTGACAAATTCTGATGTAAAAGGGCTTCATAAAATAAATTTTATTGACATGTATATCACACCAACTGACTGGTTCTTCTGTTGTTCACACAGGAGACCATGTTGAGACATTCTCTACATCCAGAGAGCAACAGCAGGAAGATCACAGAGCTAGGAGGTCTCACTGCTGCCCACATTGTGAGGAGAGTTTCTCAATTCTATCAAAGTTAAAAAATACACCTACAAATACACACAGGAGAGAAGCCTTACTCCTGCTCTGACTGTGTAAAGTGCTTCAAAACATCATTTGAGCTAAAAGTTCACCTGAGAACACACACAGGAGAGAAGCATTACTCCTGCTCTGACTGGGGAAGAATTTCTCTCGACAGGAAAGCTTAAAATTGCACCAAAGGATACACACGAGAGAAGCCGTACTCCTGCTCTGACTGTGGGAAGAATTTCTCTCGACAGGAAAGCTTAAAATTGCACCAAAGGATACACACAGGAGAGAAGCCTTACTCCTGCTCTGACTGTGGGGCAAGTTTCTCTCAACTGGGCAGCTTAAAAACACATGAACGTATACACACAGGAGAGAAGCCTTACTCCTGCTCTGGCTGCGGGAAGAGTTTCTCTCGACTGGGCCACTTAAAACAACATGTACCTGTACATACAGGAGAAAAGCCTTACTCCTGCTCTGACTGTGGTGCAAGTTTCTCTCAACCTGGCAACTTAAAACAACATGAACGTATACATACTGGAGAGAAGCCTTACTCCTGCTCTGACTGTGTAAAATGCTTCCACTACATCAACTCAGCTAAAAGTTCATCAGAGTGTGCACACAGGAGAGAAGCCTTACTCCTGCTCTGATTGTGGGGCAAGTTTCTCTCAACTGGACAGCTTAAAACAACATAAACGTATACACACACGGAGAGAAGCCTACCCTGCTTTGACTGTGGGAAGAATTTCTCTCGACAGGAAAGCTTAAAATTGCACCAACGGATACACACAGGAGAGAAGCCTTACTCCTGCTCTGACTGTGGAAAGAGTTTCTCTCAACTGGGCCACTTAAAAACACATGAACGTATACATACAGGAGAGAAGCCTTACTTCTGCTCTGACTGTGGCAAGAGTTTCTCTGTACAGGACAAGTTCAAATCACACCAACGGATACACACAGGAGAGAAGCCTTACTCCTGCTCTGAATGTGAGGCAAGTTTCTCTCAACTGGGCCTCTCTTAAAAAACACATGAATGTAAACATACAGGAGAGAAGCCTTACTCCTGCTCTGACTGTGTAAAATGCTTCCACAACATCAACTCAGCTAAAAGTTCATCAGAGTATGCACACAGGAGAGAAGCCTTACTCTTGCTCTGACTGTGTAAAGTGCTTCAAACATCATTTGAGCTAAAAGTTCATCAGAGAACACACACAGAGAGAAGCCTTACTCCTGCTCTGACTGTGGGGCAAGTTTCTCTCAACTGGGCAGCTTAAAACAACATGAACGTATACATACAGGAGAGAAGCCTTACTCCTGCTCTGACTGTGGGGCAAGTTTCTCTCAACTGGGCAGCTTAAAACAACATGAACGTATACATACAGGAGAGAAGCCTTACTCCTGCTCTGACTGTGGGAAGAATTTCTCTCGACTAGGCCATCTAAAAAGACACCAAGGTAAACATAGGAAAGAAGCCTTACTTCTGCTCTGACTGTGTAAAGTGCTTCAAAACATCATTTGAGCTAAAAGGTCATCAGAGAACACACACAGGAGATAAGACTTATCACTGCACTGACTGTGAGACGAGATTCTACAGATTGGGCAATTTAAAAAAGAAACCAACGTATACATAAGAAGTGGTAGTGGATTGGATCAAATGAAGAAAGCATAGAACACAACATTGTAATCCTATTGTTTCTCACTGTGAGAGAACTGTGCAGAGGAAAGGGAGTGTTGTAGAATGTTAGCATCTCTTTACTTTACTGATCTGTGTTCACCTGGTCAGTTTAAGTGTGTTTTGTTTGTTTCTACTGTAAAGATATTGAGATAACCTTGGATTTGCCCTTAGGGTTTAATATCCTCTGTGAGGTGTCTCACAATGGAGTCTGGTGGTTGACTGGGTTGTACTGCTTCCTCTGCAGTTTTCTGTGGGAAATGAGCTAGTAGACACAACATACACTGAGTGTACAAAACATTAAGGACACCTGCTCTTTCCATGACATAGACTGACCAGGTGAACCCAGGTGAAAGCTATGATCCTTAATGATGTAGTTGTGGTGTATTTATTATGGATCCCCATTAGCTTTCAGCAGAAAAACAAGAAACTGCAGTTGCAGTGGGCTATGGAATGAAAACACTAGACACTGGAAAATAGAAAAACATAGCCTGGTCTGATGAATCCCGCTTTCCTGCTGTTTCATGCTGATGGGAATATAGAATGTCACTGGAAATTATATTTTCTCCATATCTTTTAGTACAAAACATAGAAACGTGCAATTTTCACATATGTTGATGTTGGGGTGGTGCTGGAGATGATGAACATGGAGTTGAAACATTTAGAAATGTCCCTATAAGGCAAAAACAAAAGGAGGGGGTTGGTCGGAAATTGGACCAACTGACTTGTTGGAAAAGTGGCATCCTGTGACGATGCCACATTGAAAGTCACTGAGCTCTTCAGTAAGGTCATTCTACTGCCAGTGTTTGTCTATGGAGATTGCATGGCTGTGTGCTCCATTTTATACACCTGTCAGCAACGTGTGTGGCTGAAATAGCCAAATCCACTATTTTTAAAGTGGTGTCCACATACTTTTGTATATGTAGTGTACTTTGCATGTTAGCTTAACATGATACTACTTAGCATGTAAATTAATGTTAAAAACAACTAATTGGAATTTGTAAAATATCATACATATCGCAAATTCAGTAACATATTGAACGAATTGTAATTCGTAACATACTATACATCCTAGAAATCGTATTACATTCTATAGGCCAATGTAATGTAACATAACATACTGTATCATACTAAATTGAGTGGTATGTTTTTTTGTAACATATAGTACGTTTTTCTCTGACACCAAGTTGTCCCTCTGCAGTATTCTGTGGGGAATGAGCTCATAGACACATGCATCAGATAGAGATGGTGTGATGATCAGTTTTCACCATTATTTTGGGTGGATTCTTTTTTACTACATAACTTTGTTTAATGATACACAGGCTATGAAACGACTACATGTGTTTATTAAATTGTCTTTTAAAACTAGATGCATTCTTTTGTCACTGATAAATATATTTGGATAACTGTAATGAACGTAATTGATCTGGTAATGAAAAATAAACATTCTACATGAATTTGTGCTGGTCAACCATTGTTTTTTGGTTTATCTATACAGAAAATAAAATGGTTTTGTTTAATTCATGGCATTCAAAATAATTTACATGTCCATTATCTAGTCAAAACATGTCACTACACCTTTACACATCACCATTGGGACAAGCCAATTTGCTAGCCACCATTATTTGCTACAATGCATACAAATATATGTTTTGCAGTATAAAGGACATATATATGTTTCTTATTAAATAACAGTGAAATAAAATGGGGAAAAAAAGGTGGTGTCTTTTAAAGTGTTTTATACGGTACCAAAGTCCAGGGACAGCATTACCACAACAAATCAACAATGACCCCACTTACTATTGGGGAATGGAACCAGAGAAGAAGATTGTGTTACCTTTCTCACACCACTACAGTATTCATCTCAACAGACCCTTTCCATCCCCATTGTTAGAGTTCAACATATGCCCAGGACTATATTGAGGGTCAGACTGTTGTAATGTCCAGTTGATTATGTAAATAGTCTTGTTACGGTGTAGTTACACATAAACCCCATAAAAGGAAGTGTTACCGTAAATAGTTTGGTAGAACTCTGGTATTGATGGTCCATTTGAGGGTGAGTCATTGACATTTATGATCAGAAAGAGCTGTGAACTCACCTGTGATGGCCCACGTCTACCACAATCTTTCCTACTGTGTTTATAGAACCACAGCATTTTAGGCAGCCATAGTTCCAAATGTGTTCATGCATACAGTACAATGGGAGGGGGTGTGGCATGCACAGGGGAGGACCAGGAAGTTGATCTCAGACTTCTATTTAGGACTGGGATTCTATTCAGAGTTACCAGATTGACAGTGAGGACAAACCCAGCCTGCCTCCCTCCACACTGATTGTGACCCAGTTTGCACTGCAGGATCTAGAGATGGCATCAGTGAAGCTGGAAGACTGCAGTCAAACACTGGAGCTGAATGTCAACATTAATGATGAAGAAGAGGAGGAGAAGATTGGGAAATCTGTTTCTCATGGTAAGAGCAGGTTTTATCTATCTATAAATTATCTTGATAAATTACCCAGTCTATTGCTAGGTTGAATTTTGTAAGATTTGACATCCAATTCCAATACTCTTCAATAGTTTTGTGGAATGTGGAATTGGAATTTGAGTTATTTTGTGAATTGAAATGGAATTGACCCTGACATTTGCTAACCCTTGTGATAGTGATTGGGGGATGATATTGCTAATCATTTTCAAAGGGAAGTTGGTTTTGAAGTTTCTGTCCTATATTAAGAAAGATAAGTAAATATATATATATATTTACCTGTATTTAACACAATATTTACTTCCACAAATGTTTTAAACTGGTACCTGCTACCTTCAGACACTTGTAGGCGTCCTAGAGCGAAACAACAGACATGAACTTGTTGGTGAGTCTCACCTTTAGACTTTTCGGACGCTACAGACAGAAGTCTCCTGGTCTGACAAACAACACTGTAGTTCTTCCACCGCAGATGAGGAAGGCCGACCTCAGAGGATGTGGTGGATTGAGACGCAACCCATGCAAAAATACATCTCTAGCTTAAACAGACAGATTTTGATGGGGATTGTTATTATGATGCTAACTTGATTTCACAGGGGGTGCTCTAGGTTTTTTAAAGCACATCAACGTATACATAAAGAAGAGATGCCGGTAACACTTCCTTTTATGGGGTCCTTATTACAGTGTAATTACATGTGTAACTACACTGTAAACAAGTATTGTAGTTAAATGTAACAACACATAATTACAATGTAATAACATGTACCTGGTAGTAATTGTGGTGTGTAATTACAGAAGTGTACCAATGAATGCTTGTTACCATGCTTGTTACAAATGGGCAGGTTTCCACTAAATTCACCATCTTCTTTTTTCGCTTCTCAGCTGCATCCGATTTATTAACAACTGTGACAAAGGTTGGGATCCCTTGTGGATGCTCTGGGTGTCTGAGATATTATAGCCTATGCTCAATAGGCTCTAATTAACATTTGCCAGCAATATACCCCGCATCACACTGCTAGCTAGCCTCTGAAGCTAAGCAGGGTTGGTCCTGGTCGGTCCCTGGATGGGAGACCAGATGCTGCTGGAAGTGGTGTTGAAGGGCCAGCAGGAGGCACTCTTCCCTATGGTAAAAACACCCCAATGCCCCAGGGCATTGATTGGGGACATTGCCCTGTGTGCCGTCTTTCAGATGTGGACGTTAAACGGGTGCCCGACTGTCTGCGGTCACTAAAGATCCCCATGCCATTTATCATGAAGAGTAGGGTGTTAACCCCAATTCTCAATCTGGCCCTCATACCATCATGGCCACCTAATCATCCCTAGCTTCCAATCGGCTCATTCATCCCCCATCCTCTCCGCTGTAACTATTTCCCAGGTTGTTGCTGGAAATTAGAATGTGTTCTCAGTCAACTTACCTGGTAAAATAAAACATTGAATTACTTAAACATTAATGTGCACTGTTCAAAATATATCTCCAGTCAATGTTGTTGCTATCACTTGCCTCCAAAATAAAGCGTCCCATCTGGGTTAACTTGGTTGACCTTATGAAAACCGATCTAACACAAGTGTCTATGTATGAGGATGACTCAACACTATACATGTCAGCACTACAGCGACTGAAATGACTGCAACACTTAACAAAGAGAGTTGCAGTTAGTTTCAGAGTGGGTGGAAAGGAATAAGTTAGTCCTAAATATTTCTAAAACTAGAAGCATTGTATTTGGGACAAATCATTCACTATACCCTAAACCTCAACTAAATCTTGTAATAAATAATGTGGAAATTGAGCAAGTTGAGGTGACTAAACTGCTTGGAGTAACCCTGGATTGTAAAGTGTCATGGTCAAAGCATATTGATACAACAGAAGCTAAGATGGGGAGAAAGTCTGTCCATAATAAAGCGCTGCTCTACCTTCTTAACAGCACTATCAACAAGGCAGGTCCTACAGGCCCTAGTTTTGTCACACCTGGACTACTGTACAGTCGTCTGGTCAGGTGCCACAAAATAGGACTTAAGAAAATTGCAATTGCAAGTTCTAAGCGAACAGGGCAGCACGGCTGGCCCTTGGATGTACACAGAGAGCTAATATTAATAATATGCATGTCGATCTCTCCTGGCTCAAAGTGAAGGAGAGATTGACTTCATCACTACTTGTGTTTATGAGAGGTATTGATATGTTGGGTGCACCGAGCTGTCTGTTTGAGCTACTGGCGCACAGCTCGGTCACCCATGCATACCCCATAAGACATGCCACCAGAGGTCTCTTCACAGTCCCCAAGTCCAGAACAGAGTATGGGAGGCGCACAGTACTACATAGAGCCATGACTACATGGAACTCTATTTTACATCAAGTAACTGATGCAAGTAGTAAAATTAAATTTAAAAAACAGATTTAAAAAAACACCTTATCGAACAGCGGGGACTGTGAAGCAACACAAATATAGGCGCAGACACATGCACACACACACGATAACATACGCACTATACACACACGTACACATGGATTTTTGTACTGTAGATATGTGGTAGTGGTGGAGTAGGGGCCTGAGGGCACACAGTGTGATGTGAAATCTGTGAATGTATTGTCATGTTTTTAAAATTGTATGAACTGCCTTAATTTTGGTGGACCCCAGGAAGAGTATCCATAATAAATACAAATCCCAGATGAAGAATAAGACACTATTTCAAAGCATAGTACATGTAATGTTAGCCAAGTACAATGTAATTATTAGTTGTTACACAGGAGTTAGCTAGTTAAAATGAAGTGTATCTTTAGGAGTACTTGTAATTAATGTGTACAGTACATTACCCATCCTGACAACCTGCCCCTCAATTTAAAGCTTGTGGAAGTGACATCCAAGTGGGAGAATAAATACACTAGTACATCACAGAGTATCTGTATAAGAAAATCATTCAGAGCACACTGTGCTGCCAATCACAGTGTAAGGTGCGACATTTTGCGGGTGTGGAGAGCTCGTTAGAGGATAGAGGAAGCTTGCCTTGAAGAGCTGGGCATCGTGTTATGACCTGCATTATCAGAATTAGGCCCACAGAATTATACCTACGGAGGAGCGGCTTCTATGGAGGTACTTTGAATGTCTTTGAACTTCAGAGTTTGTTTAATGTTGGAACAGAGCAGATGTTATCTAGCTAGCTAACAACCTTGTTTGTGCAGTCCAGCACTAGAATTACAAACAGGTCTTACCTTTTTGTCGTTAATAAATCCAATGTGAAACGTGCTGACTATAGTATCCTTAACTAGCATTGAAAAAGTTCATCCATTCTTCTCAAATTAAACATATCTCCATAATTTCTGAATCATGCTTGTAACGTTGTCAGTAGGATACAGTAACCTATGCTTCAGAGGGGAGGAGCAGGTAGTTTCCACACGCACACACACTGGCAAAGATTTCCATTCCAGCTGGCAGGCAGAAACTGGAATACGTTTCTAGAGTGAGCTTTGTTGCGATTTTTGTGGGACTGGGAAAAAATTCCCGGAAAGTAAAATAACGTTATTACCTGGATTCCATGCTTTTAAAATAACTGCTGTTCCTGAAAAGTATAGAACACTTTAGTTTCCGGTTCATTTTGACGTTCTTTTTCGGTTCTGTTCCCTGAACCGGTTCCAACCCTAGATTACAACACATGTAGAAAACTGCTGGACATTACATTAAGGCAGCTTCAAAATAGTAGTGCAACCGTCAACTTCTCTGTCTCTCTGATGCATACACACTGTCTGCAGTGAAGTCCGTTGATGTAAAACGAACTCAGAAATCTCAAATAAATTGATTCTTTATTAGATTATCTTGACGAAATGATGTACATTCAATAACGCAGACAGACCCAAAGTCACTAGTTAGCTATGTGACTTGTAAATAGTTTTTATCACGTTCTTCACCTCACTCGGTTTGACACAAAAATAACACATAGCTAAAACCTTTACCAAACTTGATGATACCTTGACGTATTTGTAAACTAGCATGATATGAAATGTTCTTTCTAAATTAGAAAGTTGAAACGTGCTATTACATAACTGTAGTAATACATTTGAAACGGACACAACAGCTATTGTCTTGACAGCACAGTTTTAGCTATTTTTTCTTTATCTGAAGAATGGTGCCCGCCTGACCGCTGAGGTATAAGAGGTAGAGACTGTCTCCAAGAAGGCCGACCGTTGTTTTCAACGTAATCTACTCACGTTCGCATCAGGCCAGGGTTCTGGTTGGGAAGTAGCCATCCTATGTACCTAGAGGAGACTGGCGGTAGGGTACTAGGGGTAACTTCGCCCCCCTAAGAACAATGTCTAATTGCTGACACAAAAAAGCAACATTTTTTTTTGGGGGAATTATGTGGATGAAGGTCATGCTTAGGCTAATAAACTATAAAGTGAAATAAATTGCTACAGTTTACACTTTTTGAGTTATTTAATGAAATGTTGTTTTTAGAAAAGGGGCGTTTTTTAAAGTCGCGGGGTAAGTGCCCCCCTTCAGAATTGTCCATTTAAATAAATGTAGCCTATTCATTCATTAATACATTTAGCTAATGTCGTATATGATGAATGGTGGCAATTATTGCTGTCAACAAAAAGTCCGCTATGCTGCATCGTGTTAGAGGCTTTTATTAAAATCACGAGTTTACAGCATAGGTACAGACCCGCGATGTCCGGAGAACGGCTCCCCAGATTGATATGGCCGTTCTGACGTTCCTCGCCTAACCCCCTTATTTATAAACAATGAAACTCCCTCCTCTGGCCAATCACCAGTCTCCCCTTTATATAGCCTTCCAAGAGTTGAATAGCTCCCTCTACTGTCCAATCCCCGTATCTTACAACCCACTTCCTGTCTGTCATATGTCATCATACTAAACATTGCCTTCTGATACTAACATAACCAACATTCCATTTCTTCATGAAAAACATTTAACAAAGGCATAATCTTCAGATACGATATTCCCCCCTTTCGAGACGAAATAAACGTCTCGAAAACAAACAGAATAAGATTATGACTATTAACCATTTATCTTATTGAGTATCTTTAACATTAAACCAAACACATTCTCCTCTAGAGTGTAAATACCTTTCTTATGAAATATGAATAACTGTTGATGAAATGTTAACACATTACTATGAATTATGAACAAACTGTTCATGAAGTGTGAACACATTACTATGAATTATGAATAAATCTTTATGGAGTGTGAGAGCGAAAAACCTGTCCGGCAACCTTTGTTCCAAATCCATCCATCCATCAATCAAGACAGTAAAATTCTCTCACGGTCCCTCTGCCCCAGGCAACCACCGCGTACTCCAGATAAACTCATAAACCATGTAAATACATTTGAAACTATGATGCCATTAAATACACATGTTTCCCCTGCAAACAAAATCCTATCCAGAAACATCCACTCTCAGGCTGGTCAACCCATAGGACCTGAAAGGGAATCTCTCCCTGCCTAAACGTCCTTTCCCTAAACCCCATCGAAATAAACAAAAGCATCTAAGATCCTCATCTGCATTCAATAACATCAAACATCATTCTACTAAAATCAATACCTAAGAATATGACACAATTATGTATTACACATGTCTATATTTCATTGCAAACACTGGAATGTAGTCCACTACACTTCATCTCCCTGTAGTGTCCTCTTCCAATGGACTTGTTGATGATGGAATCAGCCACACCCTCCTTGTTTCATCTCCTCCAGTCATATTGTCCCTTCATATTGTCTTTGTTTGAGTATTCCAATCTCCACATGTTCTCCCAAATGCTTCTGGAATGACAAGAAAATAAACGACCAAACAGTATCTTTTGCAAAACAACATTTTTCAAATTAAACCTCAACATCAATTTAAGAATATAAAAATGACCTATAAATGATGTATGAATCACATTAACCTATCCCCCCCTTGATTCATAAATCATACCAACATCACCCTACTATTGAAAAAAAAATTTTGAAAAATAATCAACCCATAAAAAAAAATGATATTTATCCATCAGTAGTCCATCCATCTTTATCCAGATCAGGAACAGTCAACACCGGCATCTGAGTGTTGTCTCCAGGAATCACTCTCCAACCTATCTCAATATCATAACTTTCTCAAAGATCAGTAACAAATTACAAACATCACAGTGTTATCAAAGCTGAAACTAAAATCTGACCCATCACTGCCCCTACTGGCCTAATTGATCTTGTAACCAAATCTTCTCAGATCTCCCAAACACATCTCTTATAATGCATCTATAACCCCAGTGATCTTATCTGAACCATCTGGACTCAAAGTATAACTAATATTTATCAATATGATCTTCCCAAATGTTACACCATACCATGAATAAAGTCCCCCCTTCTCCCTTAGACTTATTCTTCAATGATAGGCTTGAAGCCTATGACATGTCCCCTTTTCATCCTATTTTGAACTCTAATTTCAAATTGATCTGTGTTCGGTGCTATTCCTCTTTTAATAGTAAAAGCCTCATATGGAAGCTTCAACGTTGACATGTAACCAAATCCTGTTAATTCATAATGTAAGAATATATATTTTATCATCACAAACCCACCCAATATCTCTAAAATTCCCATAGTCATAAGCAAAAGCTAATCTTTTACCCATCAAAGTCCTGCTCTTCTTACTACCTGATACCTAAAAAGTAACATATTTCTCATTACTACCCTTAAGGTCATGCTTATCCAAATTTATCATATAACATCACACTCTGATCTTCCCATAAACATACCCCTTACCTCATATGTTTTATTAGAACAAAAACAATTCTTATCCCTCACTGCTTTCACCTCAAATGCTTCAGGGTTCCGTTGTTACCTGATTTTCCTTTCCCATTGAACAATTCCCATAGGGTAATCCCTTTACCCAAGAACACTTAAACCCTACTGTTCTGACAACTACATTATTTTATCTGTCAATGACTGTTGCCGATACCACAGTCATGACAAAGCATAACCCGACCCAGACCCGCTAGAGGCTGCGCAACCGTCCAACACGTCTTGGGCTGGCATCCCCAACAGACATCAACCCCCAAGATTCCTCACTGATTCTTACAGAATGAGTTAATCTATCTCTAATTTTCACAACAGAGGAACGAGCAGCACTGATCAGATGCCCCCTCTGTCATCAAAATCAAAAGACCCCATCCTGCAGCTTCCATGATGAATCTCTCTTCTCCCTTTCCGATTAATCTATATTGTTTCTATTAATATCTGCTCTCCTATTTTAATCCTATTCGTACTATCATTGACAGCCCTCTCCATCCGTAACATAAACTCCTGAGTCATTAATTTCTTTCCAAAGTTACCATTAACGTCGTTGATTTAGTTGATGAATTAAAACCCTTAATTCCCTCTAGTGGGAAAGCTACCCATATCCTATGTGTATTATTCACTGTTGGTGTGACTACTGTAATAAACTTATCCTTAACTCCCTCTGTGACTGTGGAAAGTTTTACAGACTTCAAATCTTCCATTATAAGCATCACTTTACGAATTACATAGCCCTTTAACCAATAATTCTTAACCGGAACAAATTTCTATGCTTTCACTAGATAAGTACACATATTCTCCCTGATCTTTATCTGTAACCTTACGCAAAATAATCCCTTATTTGACTAAGTGCAACAGCTTCTACTTCTGATCCTGCTAACAATACTTATTCTCCCTAATTATCTCTCTCTCTCTGTGAAAGAAACGTCATCATCCTAAATGGCATATTATAATTATTATTCTCCTAACCCTAATAACAGTATTTTCCCCCTATAATTGGTGCTGGACCCCTATAATCAACCTAGTTTTCCCAAAGCTCTGAACTCTTTACTTGTACTTCCATCAATCACCACTAGTGTCACTTTTTCCCCAAATCTCAGTCCTTTCTCTAAATCCCTGACTTTTAAACTTTTGATTACACAAAATACACCCATAATTACCTTGATCTCCCTACTCTAAAGTGTCATTCATTACTGTTCTCTCTCTCTTACTACTAACCTTAAAACTTATCTTACTGTCTCAGAATTCCTTCAACCCTAATCTACTCCTAACTTATTTTAATCTAATCTTTTCTCTCATAACATTTAAAACCTTTTCCCACTGATTTATTGACAAAATCCATTCTCCCACCAATTTTTTTGAATACGTGATTGGGAATTCCCCACCTGCTCCTGACTCCTTTACACAGACTTGGCAAAACCGACTAAACACCTTTTAGCCTAACCTCAAATCTCTTAGTGTAAGAATGTAACCCAAAATAACAGTCACCCCTATTAAGTTTATTTCTCAGACCGATTGTCTAACAGGCAATCTAATACATTATCATCCTTCCTATGATATTATCTTTTAAGCAAATGATTCCCAAAAAAACCCTACTTTTTAAAATATTCTACCAGACAGTCAGTCGTCTAGTGTGCCTCTGATTGAACACTTCAATTTACACCATGCATCTCTTCCCACAATGTCATTGATATATTGTACAAAAGCATCTATATTAGTATGTCTATTTTAATTCCTATTTGACTTCTATAGCAGAGCTCAATTGATTCCTTAAGAGTAATTAAACTGTTTTACTACTTCCAATCCCTATCCTAACCTAATTAGTTTATTTTACAGAGTGGATATGAATAACCTCTTTAGGCTGAACCCAGATAAGTTTTTCCCCTATTCACTATCACTTCTAATGGTCGGTTGTTTTTACTTCAATTGTTGGCTATTTTCTCTTCTTCTCTAATCGATGCTCTCAGCTGATACCCCCCTTCCGGATATTCTAGGCACTCTAGAATATTTAGTGTTCACCTGGAGAACAGGTGATCTTGAATTGCCCCTGTATCTTCCTTAAAAATGTTCTCTTGTTTCCTCCTGACTTGTTGCTGTGGATATGGAACATCTGGTACCCCCTTTGGCTGGTACAATTGCATTTGATATTGTTCAGTTGAAGCTGTAACAGTGATTGTTGATTTGGTTCACTCTGATTCTTCATAACCAAAACTTCTCTTCTCCCCCAGTTGTATGATTGAGTTTTCAGAGTTTCTTCGTCTTGTTCTTTCTCGTTGTTGACATATCAGTATTCTTCAAAAGGTTATCTTCTAAGTTCTGTTCTTGAAATATCATCTTCTTACTAGTGGCCTTTCCTTTGGCCTCACTGTATTATTCTTCTCCAATTCTTGAGGTCTTCATCCAGTCGTGTTACTTCTTCCACTTCTCCATTTCTTCTTTCCTCTCTTGCCACTTCCCTCTGATCACAGAGTCACCTCCACCCATGACCTCTCATCAATCACTCTCATCTTCATCATCCTCTTCTCCTTCACGTTCCAGACATCTCATTTTCTTCCGTCTTCTGGATTCATCTTCATCGTTGTTTCTGTGGGTACCCTATCTATTATTTGTCTATATTTCTGATGCAATAATCACTCCTGGATGATCATTGTAAGCTGAGAACAAACATCCCTAAGCTCTACTTTTTAAACCTATTTTATCAATTTCTGTTTGAGAATGAAGGGCAACTTTTGTTTCACTTGCCAGATACCCTAGCAACACTTTAGTTAAAGGATTAGCACTATTTCAACCCGTGTAATGACTTTCATAGTCCTGATATCTTTTCCCCATTGTAACAACCCTTTATATTCCTTTATTGTGAACTATCTTATTTTAAATTATATAGCCTATGAGGCTTCCCCCTGTAATTCTTAATATAACCTAAACAACTCCAAATAAATCCAAATAAGTCAATTAAAAATCATGAATAATTAAAACCAATTTTTATTCCTATATCCTATGTCCCCAATTTATCCATTAGTGTTGACTATATTACCACAACCCATCAAATGCAAGTAAATTAGTCAACTTCAAAGCAATCCCAACAACAAAGCTTTTAACCCTTCAATACTACAATTCCCATCAAATGCCAGTGATACACAGAGCATCCAAAATGCAATTTTTAATGAAATAGCATTTGCCAAGCCTATGTAAAATCGTCATTTTATCACATTTCTTTAAATTGGAAAATGTTGTAGCCTAGCCTGATATCTGATCCTCTGCCTGCGTCACACCTTGTCACGTCATGTGACGTCACGTCACGCCACGCACACGTCAGCCCCTCCTCTCTCTCGCCTCGCCGTTCCCTGTTCCTCTCATATTTCAAAAACATAGAAACACAAGATTTCAGCAGTTTATGCAGTTTATGCAATTAACCAAGTTATCCACATTCAATATTCGTCCGTTCTACATTCGTTCTAAGACTTTAACTCAGAACTAATTATAGATCGCCCAAAAACATTGATTTTAATCCGTCATTTAATTATCTAATTCACTCTATTATAATCCGTTACCATATATTTAATTTATAAATTCAATAGGTACCCAAACAAGTTTCATCTTAACCCACCGCCGTTTAAACTTATAAGATTCGTGTTAAAATCTCTTTATGCGTATTTGTTCCGTCGTCTGTGTTCCTCTGTCTCCCCCTGCAGTTTAACCAATGTGTTGTTTTGCAGAATCCCACGCATGCGCAAATATCATTTTAACCTCATGCTTGAGTTTTAGCATCCCCTCGTGGTGTCGTTTAGTGCCGTAAAACAAAACGCTCCCTAATCTCGTGCCATAAACTCCCCTTTCTGTAGTGTAGTGTCGCAAAATTAAACGCATGCGCACATCCATTCAAAAACCCGTTTTCACCTCCACTAAATGGATAACAGTCCAGCTGTACCTTTCGTTCCCCTCCTAGTCAACCAACATTTAACAGCGCTCACAAAACATACAACCTGACTTACAGACAGTGACAAGTTTAAGAGACTTTAATCCATCGCAATGGAATCTCTAAGGATACGTTAGCATGCAGCACGCAACACAATTAGCCTTTAGCCTCTAGCCACGATGTACCATGTAGCATGAAACACACTCCCATTTAGCATTGACATTAGCATTAGCCTCTAGCTAACTGCGGCTACTACACAATCCCCCACCCTGCACTGGCCTAATTATTTTAAACCTATTTCTCCTACCGTTTTTGTTGCCGAGAATTAATGACAATTACACCGAGAAATCAGACCTAATCAAACACCCCGTCCGAATGAGAGTCAAACCGGATCACAATCAGATAAATTCCACCAACCCGAGTTCTCTTCAAAAACTCACCGAATATACCTTCTAACGTATACACGGGTTTGCCAGCCCATTATCTAAAATGGCCCCTCGGGGTCTTCAAGCGGTCCAGTGCCCTAAAGAATGCGCATATCTGAATTTACCAACCATTGTCACCCGTTACCAATGGACCATACACTTTCAATACTTAAATCCTACCGTTTAATGCTCTACATTCCAATTAACTGCCGTTTTTGATGGAATAAATTTTAGCAGACTCCAGTCGACCAGCAACAACGCCACCGAGGCCAGGTTATAATGGAACATCCCCTCAGTGTACACAAGTCATATCCAATCTAACAACCTCCGAAGCGGTAAGAACACTCACCCTTTTCCATGCTTCAGAGAGAGAGTTAGCCTGGCGGTTGACTGAAACACAGAGGAGACGCAAACCCAGCCCCACGTTGGGCGCCATTATGTCGTATATGATGAATGGTGGCAATTATTGCTGTCAACAAAAAGTCCGCTATGCTGCATCGTGTTAGAGGCTTTTATTAAAATCACGAGTTTACAGCATAGATACAGACTCGCGATGTCCGGAGAACGGCTCCCCAGATTGATATGGCCGTTCTAACTCTCCCGCCGCCTAACCCCCTTATTTATAAACAATGAAACTCCCTCCTCTGGCCAATCACCAGTCTCCCCTTTATATAGTCTTCCAAGAGTTGAATAGCTCCCTCTACTGTCCAATCCCCATATCTTACAAACCCCTTCCTGTCTGTCATATGTCATCATACTAAACATTGCCTTCTGATACTAACATAACCAACATTCCATTTCTTCATGAAAAACATTTAACAAAGGCATAATCTTCAGATACGATACTAACATTAGATGGTTAACCCAGAGATCCTTACCTTTGCCTCGATTCGGCAGTCTTGTCCAGATCATCATGGCATTTGTAGTTTTTTAGGATAGCCACATTAGCAGTTAATTAGTGTTTCTTTTTGGGGGGTAAATGCAGGTGAATATATTGATCAAAGTCACCTTGTCCTAGAGAGATTTACACTGTTATCAAAATGTTACGCCAGGGTAAGCCTATCTTCCACCCTATGTAAAGCTGGGATATATAAGATACCCCGTAAAAAAAAAAAAAAAAAAAAAACACTCTAAAATGTGAAGTTTTGTCACACAACACAATGCCCAGTGGTGTAAAGTACTTAAGTAAAAATACTTTAAAGTACTACTTAAGTCTTTTTGTGGGGTATCTGTACTTTACTATTTATATTTTTGACAACTTTTACTTCACTACATTCCGAAAGAAAAATATGTACTTTTTACTCCATACATTTTCCCTGACACCCAAAGGTACTCATTACATTTTGAATGCTTAGGACAGAAAGAATGGTCAAATTCACGCAATTATCAAGAGAACATCCCAGGTTATCCCTACTGCCTCTGATCTGGTGGACTCACTAAACACATGTTTAGTTTGTAAATGATGTCTGAGTGTTGGAGTGTGCCCCTGGCTATCCATAAATAAATAAATAAATAAAAAATGGTGTCATCTGGTTTACTTAATAAGGAATTTGAAATGATTTATACGTTTACTTTTACTTTTGATAGTGAAGTATATTTTAGCAATTACATTTACTTTTGATAATTAAGTATATTTAAATCCAAATACTTTTAGACTTTTACTCAAGTAGTATTTTACTGGGTGACATTCACTTTTACTTGAGTCATTTTCTATTAAGGTATCTTTACTTTTACTCAAGTATGACAATTGGGTGCTTTTTCTACCACTGACAATGCCCCAGATGTCTCAAGTTTTGAGGGAGCATGCAACTGGCATGCTGACTGCAGGAATGACCACCAGAGTTGTTGCCAGATAATTTAATGGTAATTTCTATACCATAAGCCACCTCCAACTTTGTTTTTGTGAAATTGGCAGTATGCCCAACCACCCTCACAACTGCAGACCATGTGTATGGTGGTGTGTGGGCGAGCGGTTTGCTGATGTCAATGTCGGGAACAGAGTACCCCATGTTCGTGTCAGGGTTAGGGTATTGGCAGGCATAAGCTACGGAGAAGGAACAAAATTGCATTTTATCAATGGCAAATTGAATTCACAGAGATACCATCACTAGATCCTGAGGCCCATTGTCCTGCCAACATCACGTCATGTTTCAGCATGATAATGCAGGGCCCAATGTCACAAGGATCTGTACACAATTCCTGGAGGCTGAAAATATCCCAGTTCTTCCTGTCCTGCATAGTCACCAGACATGTCACCCATTGAGCATGTTTGGGAGGGCTGGATCGACGTGTACCACAGCTTGTTCCAGTTCCCGTCAATATACAGCAACTTCACACAGCCACTAAAGAGGAATGGGACAACATTCCACAGGCCACAATCAACAGATTGATCAACTCTATGCAAAGTAGAAGTGTCCCAGAGGAGGAGGAGGCAGCAGCAGATACCCCAGTTCTCATGTAAGTGTTGCTAGATTTAGAAACTTTTCAGACTACCCTGGCAACTTTTTTTTCAAACAGCACCTAGAAACAAATTTAGCTACTTTAAAAAACGTATTTGGAACTTTTAGCAACTTTTGAAAAGTGACTCAAACACTAACATGCACACGTTCCCTCTAAATGACACTAAAACGATTTTCTCTGTCACACACTCAGTCACAACACACGTGCCTGGATGCAAAAGTGCATTGTGAGTGACGTCAGCAGCAGGCGCTCAGCTCGTACACAGGCAGCAGCAGGCCAGCCAAGCAGCACAACAACCTGGAGAGAGCTGGAGAGAGATGCCTAGCGCACACGTCATTATTTGAGTTAAGTTGCTTGTTCAATAAGATATCATATATACCTTGTTATTAGGCTTGTACCTATAATTGTTGATCAGTTAGGTAGCATGTTAATTAACTACCAATACACTGATTGAAACTATAATTGTTCAGAATGTGTAGGTTTACTAGTTAATAAGAAAATAAATCAAATATAATTGTTCAATAATGTGTAATGTGTAATTGTTCAATAATTCAATGTGTTATGTTTAAAAATAAAAATATCTGATCATATGAAATGTGTTGTGTTTATATTACTTTTACAAATACAAATATGTGATAATAAACAAACAAATCTGAACTAACAAATGTCAAATCATATTTGTCGCTGAGATGGCCATTCAATTTGAGTAACGTTATTGTGTATTCTACGTAATGATGCAGTTTTACGTTATTACGTAATGACTTCATCACGCGCACAATTCTTCACAATACATCTGTTGTCAAGAAGATAACCTTTGTGTCCGTTTCTATTTATTACTAGAGGTATGTAATAGCACGTTTAAACTTTATAATGTTGAAAGAACATGTCATACCATCAGTGGCGGTTCTAGACACATTTTACTAGGGGGGCCAAGGAGGGGCCAGTGTTTAATCAGGGGGGCACACATAAAAAACTGGCAACACATGATATTCAAAGATTATAAACTTTATTTTACTTTAAAATCATATGACATTTATTATAACACGTATTTTGTACAAGAGTGCAGATGCAAGAGAGATAGTGCCATAAAAATGAAAAAATAAATAAATAAAAAAAAATTAAAAAGTACAGGGTACAAATACAGGGTTCATATTCAATGTGAACAAAACTCCAGGATACAACAAAGGGTACAACAATGTGCCATTTCCTATTTATGGAAGCCCCACTACTGTGGACAGTTGATTCCACATTTTGTTTTAAGAAAGAAAACTTTCTGAGTGATTTATAAACAAAACACACTACCCTGTATCCATTTAGGTAAAATAAACCAAATCAGAAAAGAAATTCAATTCAAAGAGGCTTTACTAGCATGACCATATTGACATACAGTATTGCTAAAGCACATAAACAGGGAAACGTGTTACACATTAACATCCAGTAGTCCAATAGGATGCAGACAATAAACATTAAGTTAACATTCGTTTAAAAGCAACAATCATGTCAACACAATGTAGCAATATGAACAACACTGATGGATATCAGCAACAACATGAAAACAAGAATATTACAGGTGTCTGTGTGTGTGTGTGTGTGTCTGTGTCTTTGTGTACTTCACTGTCAGTTGATGAGCAGGTGTACAAAAAAAGGCTTTACAACATATATGGGCAAGTCCATTTAGGACAGCACATTTCCACCATAGTTCACATTAGGAAAAAATGACAGCATGAATGCTCACTAAACAAACATATACTACATATACCTTTTTATACAAATTTTTTTTCAGTAATTTTTTAAGAGTGAAAGGGAAGTAAGCAATCGCTCATCATAGGATCATACATATTTCAGTTACAATATTAGTTACAATATTAGTGTTAGTTAGATCATCATGTCAAAGCTGGACCTGCAAAGTCTGAACGACACAAGTGTGCAATGATTGGAGTGATTTTGTTTCTTTTTTTCTTGCTTTGCTTGTTTTCAAAAGGAAAAATCATAGTTGGTAAAAATAAAATAAACTTTCGTTGAAAGGTATCACACTGTATAATTTACAAATATCTAAAGAGGTTTAGTGGATGCCATAAAACATCTGTGGAGCTTGAAGATTTGTAGTACATAGATGTTTGGCAGAGATAATTCAAAAGAATAAAATCATAAACTCTATCTATCTATCGAGAGAGAGAGAGAGAGAGAGAGAGAAGAGAGAGAGAGAGAGAGAGAGAGAGAGAAATGTTTCCTTAGAGCAGTACATGCAGCAATCACTTAATGGAGTGATGTCATAATGGGCCACAAAACTTTGGGGATGTGGATGGAAAGTTACAGGCAGGAGAGGGGAACCAACAGAAGCAGGTCTTGAGACATGAGTTTGCCCCTTTTTTGAAAACCTCTTGAGAGAGGATTGGTGGGATATATATACATACATACAAACATACATACACTCTAGTAGTGTGTGGAACTACTGGTACTGTGAGGAAAAAAAAGATAGATGATGTAAAATGAAAAATAAAACAAGCTTCAGCTTCTTAAGACACGGTGGGTTCATCTAAGTAGACACATGTAACTTCATGTGGACACCAGACTGTCTTTGTCTACACATCTAACTTCATATGGACCCCAGACCGTCTCTGTTTACACATGTAACTTCATATGGACACCAGACTCTTTGTATACACATGTAACTTCATATGGGCACCAGACTGTCTCTGTCTACACATGTAACTTCATATGGACACCAGACTGTCTTTGTCTACACACGTAACTTCATGTGGACACCAGACTAACTCCATTCATTTTACCGGTGGTATTGAGAACAGATAAACCCACCGTGTCTTAAGAAGCTCAAGCTTGTTGTTTTATTGTTCATTATATCTCTTTTTCCCTCACAGCGGCACTCATACGCTACTAGCGTATATATCATATAGATACACTACAGCAACAGGATACGGCGGTTGTGCTGTCTGGCAAAACGGTCCACAAATACATCAAGATCCAGAGCCTTGGCCCTTCTGGACTCTATGCTCAGGACACCAAGATCACTGAGTCTCTCATCACTAGTGGTGGACCGCAGGAAGGTTTTTATCAGTTTCAGTGTGGAGAAACTGCGTTCGCAAGAGGCTGAGCTTACAGGAAGGGTTACAGCAATCTTGCACAGTCTAAAGAGCTCAAAGAAAACTTCCCTGTATGGCTCAATAAAACAAACCAGCTCAACTGTACTGCATGGCTTTTTGACTTCACCACTCTGTATTTTTCTGTCCAAAACTCTCTTAAATTGATGGAGCTCATGCCCTAAATCATCAATGTCTGCATTATACAAACGGCCAAATGAAAAAACATTGCTCTCCTTTAAAAAGGTATCACTCTGGGGACTGAGAGACTGTATGCTTCTCATGAGCTCACAGTTTGTATTGGAGAAACGTCTGTTCAACTCATTGAGCATGCTGTCAATTACAGGATAGAAAAATGATGTGAGAAACATATCTTTGTCACGTTCTACCTCCCTCTGACCAACAGTGCTTAGCGTGCAGTAGCCACTGAGTCTAGAGCTCAGCATTTTCTGACGTTTCGCCACTGACCTTGTTGCAGAATCACACTGCTCACAAATATTCAATGCTTCATCCCACAACTCATCAAAGAAAGACTCCTACCTGTGGTCTTTCAATGTCAGGACTAAAGCATTTACTAAGTCAACAGCACTTGACAGATCAACAGTTTGTGACTGTAACATGTCAGACAATAGCTTTGTCTCCCCAAACAACTTACGCAGAGTAACAAGATGCACAACAAATTCTAGGTCAATTTGAGCAAGAAGACCTCGGGCCTCAACAGTTCTTTCACCATGACGTTCTTGAGCAATCTCTTGCAGTAGTCGTTTAAGGGCAGGTAGAGTGTCCATGATATTACGTAGGGCTAGAAATCGGCATGACCAACGTGTGTCGCTTAAACGTTGCAGCTCTCTGGTTCTGCCATACATTTCTCTTTGGAGAGACAGCCATTTTGGGTGCACATATGAGGAAGAAGTAAACATATAAAGACTCTGTAACAAAGAAAAAAAACTCCTCCGTTTCTGGGACACTTTTGACTACATCAACTAACACTAAATTCAGACAATGAGCACTACAATGGACGTAGAAGGCAAATTTAGCCTGTTCTTTGATCCTTGCCTGAACCCCTGAATGCTTACCGCTCATAACGGCAGCGCCATCGTACGCTTGGCCTACGAGGTTATTTTTGTAGTCCAGGCCATAACGTTCCAGTAAGTGTACTATTTTTCCAGTAAGCCCTGCTGCATCTAACCTCTCTGCAGATTCAAAATGGAGAAAACTCTCCTTAATGGCCCCATTGTAATAGTACCTGAGTGTGAAGGACATCTGTTCTTTTTTTGAAATATCCTTTGTTTCATCTGCCATGACGCTAAAAACCTCACTTTTCTTCACTTCTTCTATGATTTCAGACCGAACCATTTCTGCCAAACAACCCAAAACCTCATTCTGGATGATCTTGCTTGTGCACTTTGCATTGTGAATGGAAGTTAATCTTCTCTTAACAAGTTGGTCGTGGTTAGCAACTGTGTTAAGAATTTCCCTAAAGTTTCCTTTGTTAGTGGACCCTTCAGATTCATCATGTCCTCTTTGTGCTATGTTTTGTGTAGCTGTAAGCAACAGCACTTCCCCAACTGTTTTAATGTATGTTGCGTCAGTTCTAACAGCTCTTTGATAATCCCTCCATGCGATCATTGCACACTTGTGTCGTTCAGACTTTGCATGTAGTGAAAACCCTGCATTTCTCATAGTTGCCTTTTTCCAGTTTGTAAAACCAGGTGTTGAAACAAAAACGGTGTCTGGGGCATTTGGTGTGCTAAAATGTCTACATGCATAGCAACATGTAGAGTCCGTCATTACAGAATACTCAAGCCATGGATGAGTAGTGTACCAGTTTGGTCTGAAGCTTCGTCTTCTGTCCCCCATCAGTGTGGTTGGGAATATCTTCAAGTTCGGCTGTACTGGTACGTCATACTTAGACTTGCTGATATCTGAAGAAGATGGACAGTAAACATAGGGCACAACTACAACATTTATTTACTGTATATCTGCATGTATTTCAAAATGTAGGCAAAGTATTTACTTAAAAAAAAAACAGAGCCATATTGACACAAAAAAGAATTAACAGCAGAAAGCAGCATTTTAAGGACACCCAGCAGGCCTACCATTACATTGTAATTGCATTGCTTTGCAAATAGTAAGAACCTTCCTCATCACAAACCTGATGGTGCAGTACTTGATCCACATGGATCCACTTGCTGTCCCTCTGGCTGTTCATCTCTCTGTCCCTGTATGCTTTCTTCTTCATGCTTCTCATCCCTCTTCTTCATTCTCCTCGCCCTCTTCTTCATTCTCCTCACCCTCTTCTTCATCCTCCTCACCCTCTTCTTCATCCTCCTCACCCTCTGGAATTTCCCTCTCTTTGTCAGACCCCTCACTTTCATCACATGCTGGCTCTCCCTCTTCCTCAACTTTCTCAAAACCTCGATTTGTTTCTCTCACTTTTTTGTTTGCTGGGGCAAAAAATGACTTTATGTCCCTTCCTCGTTTCATGATAACTATTAGAAGAAGAAAAAACGTAGGGGCATGCATTACATTTTGTTACCTAACCATCCCTCCCTACTTAACACTGGCAGATAACCTGTTGATTACTTTACTAAAAATGTATTTGTTATCGCGATGCAACAGCCAAGACGGATGAAGTTACGTGGTTAACATCACAACATTGTGTAGACCTAGCAAGGATAGCCTACTAACATTTGGATATTTGCTTCTGCTTCGATGAGTTTGCTTAGATATGATTACATTTCTAAACAAATCGAGACCAGACATTTAAAAACTTGATTTGATTTATGTGTGAGGAACAAAAGGAACATGTAGGCTATGTGCAAGAACAACAAGTCACTTATGATATTAAATCGTTTTGCTTACCTTCGACTCCTGCAAATCGTAGCTCCTCTCGCAAATAGTAGTTGCTGAGCTCTCATTCACCGAACGAAGCAGCACCACACGTGGCAGGCAGGCAGATGGCAGGATACAGTTTTTGGGTGCGCCACTCTAATTTACCCGTGTAGAACGTTGCCGTGTAGAGCGTTGCATTAGTTCCGCTTTTGGCGCTCGCGTGTAAAATAGTTATAAATTCATAATTTTTTATTTGGTCAGCACGGGGGGGCCACAGGGGTGGCCAGGGACATTTCCAGGGGAGGCACGGGCCTCCCCGGCCTCCGTGTAAAACCGCCACTGATGTCACCTCAGTAACAAAGTTCCAAAAAAGAAATGAGGGTTCAAGAAAACATCTCTCTTCAATGGCCTCAGCTATTAGCCATATGATCAACAAGGTCAAATGCAGCACTAAAATCAAGAAGCAGCTCATCCACAAGTTTATCTTGGTCAAGTGACCTGAGCCATTGATCGATTAAATCAACCAGAGCTGTTGCAGTCGAGTGATCCTTACGGTATCTTTACGGTACGCATGCTCATAGAGGGATAAAATTAGCTGGATGTGTAATTATATAGGCCCAAAAATGTAATTGAAGAGTAGGTGTCATTGATGTTTAGCATTTTAGTTTAATAAATTATTAAATAAGGAAATCAATATCAGCTGACTATAGAACAGTATTTGTAGACCTGCCAACAGCGGCCATTGTTTAAAAATATGTTTGAACATTTTCTTATCCATGTCTTTCCAGTTGATATAACCAAACAGACAACCTTTGTTGCTCAAGAGCGTCACACATTCCTCCATTCATTCTCTATCATATTCCCCTCCATCATATTCCTCTATCATATTCCCTCTATCATATTCCCTCTATTATATTCCCTCTATTATATTCCTCTCCATCATATTCCACTCCATCATAATACTCGCTATCATATTCCCTCTATCATATTCCTCTTTATTTATACAGGGAATCCCAATTGAGACCAGTGTCTCTTTTTCAATGGTGCCCAGTGTTATATCAATGAACAATCCAAACAGCTTAAATAGATAAAATTACATACAGAGCAGAAAATATATAGAGCAAATCATTAGACTTGAACACATACAGTGGGGAAAAAAAGTATTTAGTCAGCCACCAATTGTGCAAGTTCTCCCACTTAAAAAGATGAGAGAGGCCTGTAATTTTCATCATAGGTACACGTCAACTATGACAGACAAAATGAGAAAAAAAAATCCAGAAAATCACATTGTAGGATTTTTTATGAATTTATTGGCATATGATGGTGGAAAATAAGTATTTGGTCAATAACAAAAGTTTCTCAATACTTTGTTATATACCGTTTGTTGGCAATGACACAGGTCAAACGTTTTCTGTAAGTCTTCACAAGGTTTTCACACACCGTTGCTGGTATTTTGGCCCATTCCTCCATGCAGATCTCCTCTAGAGCAGTGATGTTTTGGGGCTGTCGCTGGGCAACACAGACTTTCAACTCCCCTCCAAAGATTTTCTATGGGGTTGAGATCTGGAAACTGGCTAGGCCACTCCAGGACCTTGAAATGCTTCTTACGAAGCCACTCCTTCGTTGCCCGGGCGGTGTGTTTGGGATCATTGTCATGCTGAAAGACCCAGCCACGTTTCATCTTCAATGCCCTTTCTGATGGAAGGAGGGTTTCACTCAAAATCTCACGATACATGGCCCCATTCATTCTTTCCTTTACACGGATCAGTCGTCCTGGTCCCTTTGCAGAAAAACAGCCCCAAAGCATGATGTTTCCAACCCCATGCTTCACAGTAGGTATGGTGTTCTTTGGATGCAACTCAGCATTCTTTGTCCTCCAAACATGACGAGTTGAGTTTTTACCAAAAAGTTATATTTTGGTTTCATCTGACCATATGACATTCTCCCAATCCTCTTCTGGATCATCCAAATGCACTTCAGACGGGCCTGGACATGTACTGGCTTAAGCAGGGGGACACGTCTCGCATTGCAGGATTTGAGTCCCTGGCGGCGTAGTGTGTTACTGATGGTTGGCTTTGTTACTTTGGTCCCAGCTCTCTGCAGGTCATTCACTAGGTCCCCCCGTGTGGTTCTGGGATTTTTTGCTCACCGTTCTTGTGATCATTTTGACCCACGGGGTGAGATCTTGCGTGGAGCCCCAGATCGAGGGAGATTATCAGTGGTCTTGTATGTCTTCCATTTCCTAATAATTGCTCCCACAGTTGATTTCTTCAAACCAAGCTGCTTACCTATTGCAGATTCAGTCTTCCCAGCCTGGTGCAGGTCTACAATTTAGTTTCTGGTGTCCTTTGACAGCTCTTTGGTCTTGGCCATTGTGAAATTTGGAGTGTGACTGTTTGAGGTTGTGGACAGGTGTCTTTTATACTGATAACAAGTTCAAACAGGTGCCATTAATACAGGTAACGAGTGGAGGACAGAGGAGCCTCTTAAAGAAGAAGTTACAGGTCTGTGAGAGCCAGAAATCTTGCTTGTTTGTAGGTGACCAAATACTTATTTTCCACCATAATTTGCTAATAAATTCATTAAAAATCATACAATGGGATTTTCTGGAATTTTTTTTCTCAGTTTGTCTGTCATAGTTGACGTGTACCTATGATGAAAATTACAGGCCTCTCTCATCTTTTTAAGTGGGAGAACTTGCACAATTGGTGGCTGACTAAATACTTTTTTTCCCCACTGTATATTTCACAATGAACAGGTCTTGTATTTAACCAGTTGAGCTGACAACCATTTTGCACTGTTTCACTAGGGCTATAGTCATCAATCTAGCAAGAGGGCAATATTTTATTAATGTAGTGGTGTCCCTCCCCCCAGGAAGCTATGACCTTTAGCTTTCACCTGGAATTGTTCATTTATGTCTGAGAAAAAAAACACTTTTCAAACCATATGATCTAGTACACAAGAAAAGTATAATACAACCTTCTTTACTACTTTGCCAAACATTTCATGACATTAGTGATAGTCAAAATCTGTAAAATTTGTGAATGTCTAAATTAACATTTGGGCCATTTAACCAGTGTGCATCCCGCCTATAGACAATGGGAGAAGGGCTATGTAAAGGTCTTGATTTTGTCGTTCTGAACAAATGTTTGACTTCCACACAAAATTACTTCTTGACTTGTTTTAGGTTTAAGGAAGTGTATAGGTCGCTTTCTTTATAGTAGAGCTATGAAAGTTATGTATTTAGCTCTGCCTGCTCGAGACAAATTCAGTGATTGCTTTGCCATGTCTGTGCCGTGAAGCAGTCAAGCTTGATAAATGTTTTTCCTGGAACGCCCCTTTGACTTAACGTTGCAGTTAAGTGATATAAATGGATGTAATGATGCAGCCGACCACCAGAGGGAGGCAAATACAAGTTTATTCGACAGAGGACGTTTACGTGGTTCTAGGAAGGTCTGAATGGATGTCTTCTGAAATATAAAACGGTGGGAATTCAATCAAATAAGTCATGTAAACATTTACATATTTTTTAAAGAAATTCTAGCGCCCGATTTCAGGGACTGTCAGCCTAAGAGGTTTTAAGTCTTAAAGTGATCTAATGAAACAAATCCTCTCTGTCACATTCCTCTCAATATATTCCCTCTATCATATTCCCCTCTATCCTAATCCCTCTATCATATTCCTCTCTATCATATTCCTCTCCACCCACTCCTCCTCCTTCCTCCTCTCCCTCATCTCAGTGCAGCCCCTCTCCATCCACTAGAGCAGGAAGTCTCTGGGCTCAGTGAGGTCCAGCTCAGACTGAAGAGAGGCCGTTTTAACTCTCTTCTCCTTTAGCTGTTCCTCCAGCCTGGCAAGTACTATCTCCTTGTCAACCAAGCAACCTGATCTGGACTTTGAGATGATCTGACGTCTCTTTTGCTTGAGACATTTCTCTTTGCTGCTCATCTCTTGAGTATTCCAGCACACTAATGTCCTTCTTGAAGTAGCATAAATCTGAGGCTACCTCTTTTTTCAGTGCTTCATGTGCTTCTCTTATAGGTTTGAATGTGTGTCCTCTGTCGTCTCACCATCTCTGCAGATCACAGAGATCAGCTTACTGTCCGTCTCACAGAACAGCTTCAGAGCCTCTCCATGTTCACGACATTCATCTCTCTACTGTTTCCTCTCTCGGCTGTAGCTCTCTGTCTTTTAGCATCTTCCTCCAGTTTCAGCTGGTAGGCCACGTTCCTGATCAGTCTGTTGATCTGGAAGATTCTGTCTCTGACCAGAGCCCTGCCCACTTGACAGAGTTGGTGTCCAGCATTCAGGCTGTCTTGGAGGCATCTCTTGCAGAAGGTGTGCTGATAGCTTAGAGACACAGGCTCAGTGTAGATGTCTGTGCAGATGGAACAGCACAGGTGGTCTGCCAGGTCAGAGGAAGCTGTGGCCATAATGACTGTGCTCGTGCTCAGTGTGTGAGAGACAAAGAGGCAGTGTCCAAATACCCATATTAGAGTACTAAATAGTATATAAAAACATTTAGTTTTTTAGTATGTGAAATTTAGAAATTATGCCGCGTTCACATGCTAGTCGGACCTAGGAAACTCTGAAATGTCCGACTTGTTGATTCGTTGAATGCGGCACGTGTATAACTACAACCAGTAAGCAAGTCTGAAATGTCCGGGTTTCCAAGTTCCGACTAGCACGAGAACGCTGCAATAGCACTAAGAATGCGTCATCTTATGCGCGATTGCATTGACTCCCGTCATTCGTTCATTTCGGTACAGCGCGTCAATTTATCTGACTATCAGCTGTTGCCAAACAAGTGAGTCAGAAAATAAGAGTGAATTAGACTAGATCAAAGGCGACATTAGTATGCAGTTTAAGTAAGTATTACGCTAGAATGGATATTCAGACACAGTCAGTAACAGGTCTGTCTTGGAAAATGCATGTATGTTCTTGAAGTACGCAGTCAAATTAACATTAGCTTTAAAGCCCTCATGAAGAATACTGACAGACTTCTTGTAAAGGTAGAGGCATGTGACTATCATAAAGCAAGACAGACTAAAGTTCAGTGTCAGTGACAACTTTCAGTGTGGGTGTAGGGAAAAAGCTAAAACACAAGTGAATAAAGGATGGGTTTTATTATCCATACAGTATAAATAGGAAATGTCTAATAAACTAATTATTCCAACTAATTCTTTGGATTGGAGATGACTGCTTTAGACTGTTGATGCACACATTGAGGTCAGCAAGCACCAAATAAGTGTCCAGCTTGCTCTAGTGGTTATTACAAGTAACTACACATATCACACCACAACAGCTAACGTAGTGTCTCACTCCCTCTCCCTCCTCTCCTCCTCTCCCTCTTTTTCTCCTCTGTTCTTCCTCTATTCCTCCTCCTCTCCTCCTCGCCCTCTCAGCGGCTCCAGCTGGATAGAGTGACGGCGAGGTGACCTCTGCCTCTCTCACTGGAGGGCGGGAGAGGGGGAACAAAGAGGATGAGGAGGAGGTGGAGAGAAAGAGAGTAGGAATGGAAGAGGAGGTGGAGAGGGGTAGAGGAGGCAGAAAGCCTGGTCTAAGTATTGCTTTACAGGGAAGAGAGGGGGGAGGAGGAGAGAGCGCGAGAGATGGGGGAGTGGGAGAAAGAGGGGAGGAGGGGGGGAGGGGGGAGGGCAACTGTGTCCGACACACCATCCTTACACCTGCAACAGGTAGGCCAGGGGGCGGGACCTGTAGGTGAGACTCATAACATGATAAGGGGGGCAGGTGAAGAAGGGGTGGAGCTGAGTCAAGGAGGGGAGGGTGTTCCCTACGAGCCCCCTGCCAGCGAGACGGGGAGCAGGGAGGAAGTCTGTCCACAGAGCATTTCTGGGTCATTGGGTCGCCTCCAATGAGATTAGATCCCCCTCTACAATGTAAAGCAGTTTGAGTACTGGGCGGTTCTCTGTATAAATCCAAGGTGAAACCTCCAGGGGCTAGCCTTCTCTCAGGGGAGAGTCTGCTCTGGGCTGCCTGCGAAAGGTGCTCCTCTGTGGGAAAGAGGAGAGAACAAGAGCCCCAGAAGAGATCTCCTTATGGTAGTGATGGACAGATCAACTCTCCTTGTCATCTTCCACCTCTTCCTCTTCCTCTTGCTCGGCCTTCTCCCCTCCTTTCCTTCTTACAGTCGTGATGGAGAGAACCCTTTTCTCCCTTTCCTCCTTCCTCTCCTCCCTCTTTCTCTTCCTCTACCTTCCTCTCCCTCCTTCCCTCTTGGTAGACCTTGTTTAGTCAAGCCAGGTTGTGGATAGCTAGCCATGGTTCAGGACCACTGTCGCTGTCTGGGAGGGGGGTACAGGACTGGTCCACTGGACTCAGCTCACATGGGGAGAACCTGCTGCTGCTGCCACTCCCCTCTTACCTGGGATGAGATCACGTTTGGAGGAAACCTGGCACCATCCCTACGGTGAAGCATGGTGGTGGCAGCATCATGCTGTGGGGAGGATTTTCAGGGACAGGGACTGGGAACACGCCCCATTCACATCGACGGGGCTGTAGTGGAGCGGGTCGAGAGTTTCAAGTTCCTTGGTGTCCACATCACCAACAAACTATCATGGTCCAAACACACCAAGACAGTCGTGAAGAGGGCACCACAACGCCTTTTCCACCTCAGGAGACTGAAAAGATTTGACATTGGTCCCAAGATCCTCAAAAAGTTCTACAGCTGCACCATCGAGAGCATCCTGACCGGTTGCATCACCGCCTGGTATGGCAACTGCTCGGCATCCGACCGTAAGGCGCTACAGAGGGTAGTGCGTACGGCCCAGTACATCACTGGGGCCAAGCTTCCTGCCATCCAGGACCTATATACTAGGCGGTGTCAGAGGGAGGCCCAAAAATTGTCAAAGACTCCAGTCACCCAAGTCATAGACTGTTCTCTCTGCTACCGCACAGCAAGCGGTACCAGAGTGCCAAGTCTAGGTCCAAAAGGCTCCTTAACAGCTTCTACCCCCAAGCCATAAGACTGCTGAACAATTAATCAAATGGCCACCCAGACTATTTACATTGACACCTCCCCCTTTGTTTTTACACTGCTGATACTCGCTGTTTATTATCTACGCATAGTTACTTTACCCCTACCTAAATGTACAAATTACCTCAACTAACCTGTACCCCCACACATTGACTCGTTGCACCGTACACCTTGTATATAGCCTCGTTATTATTTTATTGTGTTACTTTTTATTAATTTTTTTACTTTAGTGTATTTAGTAAATATTTTCTTAACTCTATTTCTTGAACTGCATTGTTGGTTAAGGGCTTGTAAGTAAGCATTTCACGGTAAGGTCTACACCTGTTGTATTCGGCACATGACAAATACAATTTGATTTGATTTGATTTGGAGACTAGTCAGGATCAATGGAAAGATGAACAGAGCAATTTACAGAGAAATCCTTGATGAAAACCTGCTCCAGAGCGCTCAGGACCTCAGACTGGGGCTAAGGTTCACCTTCCAACAGGACAACGACCCTAAGCACACAGCCAAGACAACGCAGGAGTGGCTTCGGGACAAGTCTCTGAATGTCCTTGAGTGGCCCAGCCAGAAACCGGACTTGAACCCGATCTAACATCTCTGGAGAGACCTGAAAATAGCTGTGCAGCGACACGCCCTATCCAACCTGACAGAGCTTGAGAGGATCTGCAGAGAAGAATGGGAGAAACTCCTCAAATACAGGTGTGCCAAGCTTGTAGCGTCATACCCAAGAAGACTCGAGGCTGTAATCGCTGCCAAAGGTGCTTCAACAAAGTACTGAGTAAAGGGTCTGAATACTTATGTAAATGTAATATTTCCATTTGTTATTTTTAATACATTTATAAAAAAGTCTAAAAACCTGTTCTCACTTTGTCATTATGGGGTATTGTGTGTAGATTGATGAGGAAAAAAACAATTTAATCAATTTTAGAATAAGACAAAGTGTGGAAAAGTCAAGGGGTCTGAATACTTTACAAATGCACTCAATTAGATTTTGTTCAAAATAGTTTATAGGGCAGCCAATAATTGTGAAACGATGTTTTTGAATAACATAATGATTTCTTGATGACGATTATTTTTCTATTTGAAAAATTTTTACTCAATTAAAGGGTAGATTCATATGATCTTTTGAGTGTAAGATCAAGCTGATAGACCACAATGGCATGTTTTCACAGCCTTTTTTGTTCACATTTCCTTCTGGTGCCAATAAATAAGGAAGGCACTGTACACTTCCACTCATCACTTAGAAACTGTAATGGAAGAAGTCTTCATTGTTACCCTTTATCTCTCTCCCTTTGATTACCCTCATGTCAGTCATACATTATATTACAAAATATTAAGCTTCAAAGGCAAAAAATATGATTAGACAAATAATAATATTTATTTGAATGATACAGTATGTTACTAAATTGAAATTTAAATGAAATGTTTTTGTAATTATTACATTTTACGAAATGTAAAAAGAAAAGGACACAGATCCAGATTCCTATTACCTTTACGAGTCGTCTTTGATCATATCCAGTTAATCACATTTGGCGGTTGGTCTTTCAGTACATTTTATGAAAAATGTTTTTTTGTGTGTTTTTTTTATCATTTCCTTGACAGTCGGCCATTCGAGTGCATTATGTAATTCTATGGAGAACATCTCATAACCACATTGCAGACCCTTTCTTGCTGCCTTATTTTGTGCTATTTGCAGTCTCTTTAGGTCACCAACACCTGCATTACTCCAGACAACAGTAGTTCATTTGACTATGGATGAGAGCTTGTGAGATTTGTTTTAGAATTTTCTCTACCTATCCCATAGGTATAAACACTGGTAATGGCTCTACCTTTCCCTCTGATAGGCTTTGTTTGCCATATTACACCTAATTTATATGTACACCTATCCAATCCTTTCAACATGTAGGAGTGCTTAGTGTCGATTTAGGATTCAACATTTAAACTGTGCAACACTCCCCAAATTTGCGAAAAGTAAACATTTTGTGTTTATAATGTTTTGTACGGTATGCCTTGACAAAAAACAAACAGAGTAAACATTTATTTTTGTATTCTTTGTTTTTCATTGCATAAAAAAATACAGTATCTCTCTTTTCTCTCTCTCTCTTCTCCAGCTGGCTCCCTCTTTTTCCTCTTCTCCAGTCTCTTCCTCTCTTCTTTCCTCCTCTTTTCTCTCTTCTTCTCCTCCTTTTTTTGAATCTTTCGCTCCATCTCCAGGAGCTCAGCTTGAGCTTTTCTCTCTTTTTCAGCTCCTCAGACCACTTCTTCTCTTTCTTAATCCTGTCTTTCATCATGGCATTGTTTATCTTAATCAGCCCCTCTAACCTCTTTTTCTCTGCCTTTTCCTTCTCTTTTCTTTCCTTCTCTCTCTTTTTCTGTTCTAACTTGTCCCTCTTTTTCTCAGCCTTCATGGCTTTCTTTTGCTCTTTCTCTCTCGCCTTCATCTCCTTTCTCTCTTTCTCGTCACCGTTCATCTTCTTATTCAGTTTCTTATTTTTCTCTTTTCCTCCGTCTTTAAAAACGTGACTTTCTGCTTGAGGTTCATGGCCAGAAAGCCCACTCTTCCCAGGATGGTCTCTGCTCTCTCTGATGAAATCCGTCCCATTGGAGCTCTTGGAATGGGCACGGTCCGCCTCACGCTTCACACCTCCCTCGGGCTCACCTCCTCCTTGACGCTCCTCTCTTCACTCTCAATGTCAATGCCTGTCCAATAATCCTAACAGGAAGACATTGACTCTAGATGTAATATTGTTCCAATGTGGCACATTCAATACACATTTGAGGGATCAACATACATTGATGGCCTCATGGGGCACACAATTTGGAGGACAGTAATTGAGGTAACTTGTTTATTTGTATCCCAAATCAATTTTATAATAGCCATAGATGTTCTTCCTGGGTTCACACTAAACGTAATACAAATGTTAACCCTATTAAGGGGTGATGTTTTATACTATGAGCATAGAGTAGCAGGGTTGGGGTCAATTCCATTTAAATTCCAGTCAATTCAGGAAGTACTTTAAAATTTAAATTCTCTTCAATGCTTTCAATTGAAATGGAACAGACCCCCAACCCTGTAGAGTAGTAGTGTAAAATAGGACACCTACCTTTGCCTCTTCCAGGGTCCAGGGCCTGGGTTCCAGGGCCTCTCACTCTAACAGGCGTCTTAGTGGCCATGCAGAGCAGAGGGTTGGCAGCTCATCATTGCAGGTTGCCAGAGTTAAGTTAGCATCTGGGACCAGCTGGTGAGCATGAGGGCAGCGATCCACCTCTTCACTAGTGCCCTTCCCTTTCTGCTCTGGCTGCTTGTGTTCCTTGTCATGGATGCATGCCAGGCTTGGAGGAAGTGCTAGGACAGGGCTTTTATCACTCATCAGTTCCTCTCTCTTGACAGTGGATGCAACTGCACTTGCCTCTGTGTTAACTGAGCACTCTGTGGTGTCCTCAACTGTCTCCTCTGGCTGCTTGTGGTCATTGTTGTTGTGAATGCATTGCAGACCTGGAGGACTTTTATCATCCCAGGTGTAAATGGCAACAGTTGCCTCTGTGTTGACTGAGCACTTTGTAGTGCACTCAACTGTCTTCCATAGCTGTTTGTGGTCATTGTTGTGGGTGCAGGTCAGGATTAGAGGCAGTGTTGCAGGTGCAGGATGACTTTTATCAGCCAAAAACTCCTCTGTGTGGACAGTGGACATGGAAACGGCTGCTTCCCTGGCAACTGGACACTTGTTGGTGTCCTCTACTGCCTCCCTGGCAGATTTTGGACAGTGGACACGGAAACAGCCGCTTCCCTGGACACTTGAGTCTTGGTGGTGCTCTCTACTGCCTCCTCTGGCTGCTTGTGGTCATTGTCTAGAATGTGTGGCAACTTTGAAGGCAGCATTGGAGCCGGGCTTTTATCACCCAACAGGTCCTCTCCCTGGACAATGGATGTGCCTGCAGTGATCGCTGTGGCAACGGGAGGACTCGGTGGCATCCTCTTTCGTCTCCTTGGTCAGTTTGTGGTCAGAGTCTTGGATACATGGCGAGCTTGGAGGCAGTGCTGCAGGGTCAGGAGGGCTTTGATCAGCTGCTATGTCCTCTTTGAGGTGAGTGGACACATCATTGTTTGTTTCACTGGTAACTGGACACTTGGTGGTGCCCTCTACTGCCTCCCCTGGCAGTTTGTAGTCAATGTCAAAGACAAGTGGCAGACTTGGAGGCAGCATTTGGACAGGGCATTTAGCTGCTGATCTGTACACTCCAAAATCAACAGTAACTGTGTCTGCAGTGGTCTCTGCAGCAACTGAGACCTCATAGGTATCCTCTACTGTCTGCTCTGGTGGCATGAAGTCATCGTCAAAGACTGTTGGCAGGCATGGAGGCAGCACTGAAAGAAGACTTCTAGCTACCCATCGATTCTCTCCCTTGACAGTGGCTGTGGTAGCAGTGGCCTCTGTGGCAACTGGGCACTCTGTGGCTGAAACAGCAGGCTGGGAGGTTTCGAGGAAATTGAATGAATTGCCAATGAACCGCTGAGCCAGGGGTGGGAGGGAGTAAGGATAGAATCTGTCCTCTTCCTCGACATTAGATATTGCCACTGGAGCAACTGAGACCTCAGTGGTGCCCTCTACTGCCTGATGTGGCTGCATGGAGTGTTCGTCAAAGAAGTGTGGCAGGTATCGATGCAGCATTGAGGAAAGATGTGTATCTGTCCATAGGTCCTCTCGTTTACCTGTAGATACATCTGCAGTGGCCTCTGTGGCAACTGGGCATTCAGCAGACTGGCAGGTTTCAGGGACAAAGTATGAAAATACAATGAACCGCTGTGCATCCTGAGCGCGTATGGCCAATGGAGAGGGGGGATGCAACATGGTTGGTATAGGCCTCTGATTGTTGAAAGCCAGTGGTGGGAGGGAGTCAATACAGGAGCCATAAACTCAGTGAGAGGACAGTTGCTCACATCTCTCACATTCTGCGTGAGAAAAGAAACAGACATGATGAAAGTGATCACATTCAGTACATACATACATACTGTATGAGTCAGCACTATTTTCTTATACATCACATATACAGTGGGGGAAAAAAAGTATTTAGTCAGCCACCAATTGTGCAAGTTCTCCCACTTAAAAAGATGAGAGAGGCCTGTAATTTTCATCATAGGTACACGTCAACTATGACAGACAAATTGAGAAAAAAATATCCAGAAAATCACATTGTAGGATTTTTAATGAATTTATTTGCAAATTATGGTGGAAAATAACTATTTGGTCACCTACAAACAAACAAGATTTCTGGCTCTCCACAGACCTGTAACGTATTATTTAAGAGGCTCCTCTGTCCTCCACTTGTTACCTGTATTAATGGCACCTGTTTGAACTTGTTATCAGTATAAAAGACACCTGTCCACAACCTCAAATAGTCATACTCCAAACTCCACTGGCCAAGACCAAAGAGCTGTCAAAGGACACCAGAAACAAAATTGTAGACCTGCACCAGTCTGGGAAGACTGAATCTGCAATAGGTAAGCAGCTTGGTTTGAAGAAATCAACTGTGGGAGCAATTATTAGGAAATGGAAGACATACAAGACCACTGATAATCTCCCTCGATCTGGGGCTCCACGCAAGATCTCACCCCGTGGGGTCAAAATGATCACAAGAACGGTGAGCAAAAATCCCAGAACCACACGGGGGACCTAGTGAATGACCTGCAGAGAGCTGGGACCAAAGTAACAAAGCCTACCATCAGTAACACTAACTACGCCGCCAGGGACTCAAATCCTGCAGTGCCAGACGTGTCCCCCCTGCTTAAGCCAGTACATGTCCAGGCCCGTCTGAAGTTTGCTAGAGTACTTTGGATGATCCAGAAGAGGATTGGGAGAATGTCATATGGTCAGATCGAAACCAAAATATAACTTTTTGGTAAAACTCAACTCTTTAGTGTTTGGAGGACAAATAATGCTGAGTTGCATCCAAAGAACACCATACCTACTGTGAGGCTGGGCGTGGAAACATCGTGCTTTGAGGCTGTTTTTAAGCAAAGGAACCAGGACGACTGATCCGTGCAAAGGGAAAGAATGAATGGGGCCATGTATCGCGTGAGATTTTGAGTGAAAACCTCCTTCTGTCACTAAATTGCGGGAGGCTGCTCCTCCTCCTTGTTCGGGCAGGCTTGCGTTCGTCGTCCACCGAGTACTAGCTCTACCGTTTGATGTTCTCTCATGTTTGTTGGTTTTGTCTGCTTTGGTCACCTGTGTTTTATCACTTATTGATTATGTCACCTATAAGTTTCCTTTGGTTTTGTTAGTAGTTGTGTGTTGTCTTCATTCCGTTGCTGGGGTTTTGGATTTTCTCTAGTGTATTTAAGTGTATTGCGCTTGCCCCGCTATTCGTATTTCGGGACGGACTGTTTGCGTTACGCCGCCTCCGTTGTTCGAGGCCCGTTCTTTTGTATTGTCATTTTTCTGACTAGTAAAGTCTGTTGGACTAGCCTCTCTGTCCTCTGACTCAACACCTCATCCACTTCAAACACTGACAGAACAACACACCATCAATGCCGCGAGTCAGCAGGAGAAGCGGCAGCGACAAGTCGCTGAGGATCTGGTCGCTGCCAGGGCAGATCCAGCAACCTCGGCTCCGCCATGCAGGAGGTCATGGAACACCTCTGCCCGATGAGAAGGGAGCGTGCCCACACCTCCTACATTACCACCACCATCGGCCAGTCCCACCAGACCGTTCCCGGAATCCTGGGATTGCTCTCGCTCCCGAGGCGTATGATGGCACAGCAGCCGGGTGTCAGGGTTCCTCCTTTCGAGTGGAACTGCCTGGCCACCATACACCCCGCGCCCTCGGGATACGAGCGTGTCCGCCTCGTCTCCTGTCTCTCCGGCAAGGCGTTGGGTGGGCCCAACGCCAAATGGAGGGGAGATAGACACCGCCACCATCAGCTACGCGAGTTCTCCTGCCCGCTTCAGGGCTGTTTTCGATCACCCTCCTGAGGGTGGCGGCGGGGAGCGTCTGTTCCACCTCCGACAGGGGAAGAGGAGCGCACAGGATTTCACCTCTGGATTTCCGGACTCTAGCGGCGGATGCGGGGTGGAATGAGAGGGCCCCTCATCGAGCACTATAGGTGTAGCCTGCGAGGACGTTCGTCGAGAGCTGGCCTGCAGGGACACCAATCTGTCCTTTGACCAGCTAGTGGAATGTCCTTCCGCCTGGATACCCTGCTGGCCACCCGCGGACGTCCCGAGATGGGGCGTCCATTCCATTCCCAGCACTTCTCCGAGCCGGGCCCAATGGAGCTCGGGGGTGCTGGCGCTAGGGGGAGGAGGAGAGAATCCGAGGGGGGGCCGTCCCTGCACCAGCTGTGGCCGTGGAGGACACACTGCGGCTGGGTGCTGGGAGGTCTCCAGGGAATCGGGACAACAGGTCGCACACTGAGAGTCATTTCAGGTGAGTAGGCGCCCCACTCACCCAGAGCTCTCTGTTGTTCACTTTTGTATACCTGTAGTATTTCCTCAGGTTGCATCTCATTCCCAGCATAAGGCGCTAGTCGATTCAGGCGCAGCTGGGAATTTTATTGATCGGAGATTTTGTTCTAGGTTAGGATTCCTCCTGCCCGTTGATGCATTTTCCCTTTCCTGTCCATGCCCTAGATAGCCGCCCGCGTGGGGGTCTGGGTTGATTAGGAAGTCAAGCGCCACTAAGATGAAGACGCAGGGGGTCATGAGGAGATTATTCAGTTGTACCCAGTTGACTCTCCTGCGTATCCCGTGGTGCTGGGGCTTCCTTGGTTAGTCACCCATGACCCCACCATTTCGTGGCACAGAGGGCTCTCGGGAATGGTCTGGCCAGTGTGTTGGGCGATGTCTAGGTGTTTCCGTGGGGGCGACCACGGTGGAGAGTCCGAACCAAGTGCCCGCAATGCACATTCCCCCTGAGTATGAGGATTTGGCACTCGTGTTTCCAGCAAGACGAGGCGACACGATTGCCACCGCATAGGGCAGGGAGATTGTGCGATAAACCTCCCAGACAGGTGCGGCACTTCGCATGAGCCATGTGTATCCTCTGTCTCAAGAGGAGACGCGGCTATGGAGACATACCTAGCTGAGTCCCTGAAACGAGGATACATACATGCCCTCCACTTCCCCTGCGTCCTCAGAGTTTATTTTTTTGTGAAGAAGAAAGATGAGGTTTGCGCCCGTGTATTGATTATCATAGTCTCAATCAGATCACTGTGAAATACAGTTACCCTCTTCCTCTGATTGCGAGTATGACTGAATCATCTGCGGCGCGGGTTCTTCACAAAACTGGATCTCAGGAGCGCTTATAACTTGGTGCGCATTAGGGAGGGGGATGAATGGAAGACAGCATTTAGTACCACCTCAGGTCATTAATGAGTATCTTGTCATGCCATACGTGTTAAACGAATGCTCCTTCCAGTCTTCCAATCATTTGTGGACGAGATCTTCCGGGACCTGCATGGGCAGGGAGTGGTAGTGTACATTGACGACATCTTAGTGTACTCTGCTACGTGCCGAGGATGTAGCCCTGGTCGCCGAGTGTTGGGTTGACTGTTGGAGCATGACTTGTATGTCAAGGCAGAGAAATGTCTGTTTTTCCAGGAGTCCATCTCCTTCTTGGTCATCGGTTGTCCGCTCAGGGGGTGAAGATGGAGATTGACCGTGTGTCAGCCCGTGCGTAACTGGCAAACCCCAACCACTGTGAAAGAGGTCGCAGTTTTGGGGTTTTGCCAATTACTACCGGAGGTTTATCCGGGGTTTTGGACAGGTAGCAGCTCCCATTACTTCCCTGCTGAAGGGGGCCGGTGCGTTGAGTGGTCAGCTGAGCGGACAGGGCGTTTTGAAACTGAAGGACCTGTTCACCTCGGCTCCGGGCTGGCGCGCCGGACCCCGGTTAGCGTTCCAGGTAGAGGTGGACGTCGCAGAGGCCGGTATTGGGGCAGTACCGTCGCAACGCTCAGGCACACGCCACCTAAGCTCCGTCCCCGCGCTTTTATTCTAAGAAGCTCAGCCGGCGGCGTAATTTATGACGTAGGGACCAGGGGGCTGTTCAGTAGTTATCAAGCCCCTAAAGGTGTGGAGGCATTGGCTTGAGGGGGCTCAACACCTTTTCTCATTCTGACCACCATCGTAACCTGGGTACATCCGGGCAGCTAGGGAGATTAAACCCTCGTCAGGCTAGGTGAAACATGTTCCTGACCCGGTTCGTTTTTTTAAGATCACGTACATCCCAGGGTCCCAGAGCGGTCGGCAGACGCCCTGTCCCGGCGGTATGACACAGAGGAGAGGTCCATTGGGCCACTCCCCATACTGCCGAGTCTTGTCTGGTGGCACCGGTGGTATGGGAGGTCAATGCGAAATTGGCGCTGCGCTGCACCGCCCACCCTACTCCCCCAGAGTGTCAGTGGGTCGACGTGCGTGCGCTCGGGTCCGTCGTGTCATTATGGGCTCATGCCATCACCCTCCTCTGGACATCCAGGTATTGGCCGACAGTGCACTGCCTTAGTGTTAAATACTGGTGGCCAACATTAGCTGAGGGCGTGAGGGTTTATGTCTCCTCCTGCTCGGTGTGCGCTCAGTGTGGCGCCTAGACACCTGCCCAGGGGGTGGCAACCCCTGCCCGTTCCACAACGCCGTGGTCTCACCTCTCGGTGGACTTTGTCACGGACCTTCCCTCCTCAGGGAAATATGCCACTATTCTGAGCCGTTGTTGATCGGTTCTCTCTAAGGCCTGTGTCGTCTCATTCCTATGCCGGGTCTTCCTACAGCCCCTACAGACCGCTGGGGCGTTTGTTCACCCACGTCTTCCAGCACTACGGGGTTCCGAGGATATAGTGTCTGATCGGGTCCCCAGTTCACCTCTAGGTCTGGGTTCATGGACACGCTTGGGGGTCTCGGTTGCCTTACCTCGGGTTACCACCCGAGAATAATGGGCAGGTGGAGAGAGTAAACCAGGATGTGGGTGGTTTCTGAGATCCTATTGCCAGGGCCGGCCGGAGGAGTGGTCGGGGTATATCCCTGGGCAGAGATGGCTCAGAACTCTCTCCGCCACTCCTCTACTAACCTGACCCCCTTTCAGTGTGTGTTAGGTTATCAGCCGGTTCTGGCACCATGGCATCAGAGCCAGATCGAGGATCCTGCGGTGGATGGTGGTTTCGGGCGCTCGGAGGAGACGTGGAACGCTGCCCACGTCCATCTGCAGCGGGCCATCCGCAGGCAGAAGGCGGCGCCACCTCCACCGCAGTGAGTGTCCAGTCTCTCGCCCCTGGAATCGAGTCTGGCTCTCGACTCAAAACCTGCCTCCCTTTCCTGCCTGCCGGAAGCTTGCCGCTCCGCAGTTTGTGGGCCTATACAGTCCTGAGAGATTAGAATGAGGTGTGTTACAGGTTGCAACTCCCAAGCTATCACTTAACCCTCATTCCATGTGTCTCTCCTCAGGCCGGTGGTAGCTGGTCCACTCCAGGAGAGTGAGATAAGGAGACCCCTCCGCCCCCACTGGACATCGAGGGCCCGGCGTACTCAGTCCGGTCCATCGTGGATTCAGACGGTCGGATGGGGTCTAGCAATATCTCATGGAGTGGGGGAGTCTGTCCGGAGGAACGGTGCTGGTGCCTCGGAGGGACATTTTAGATCCATCCCTACGGCTGAGTTCCATCAAGTCATCTCACGCACCCTGCTCCACGTCCTCCTGGCCGTCCCGAGGCCGTCGGCCCGGAGCCGCGTCAAGGGTGTACTGTCACGACTTCGCCGAGACTGCTCCTCCTCCTTGTTCGGGCAGGCTTGGGCGTGTCATCCCGGAGTACTAGCTGCTACCGTTTGATCTTCTCTATGTTTGTTTGGTTTTGTCTGTTTGGTGCACCTGTGTCTTGTCACTTATTGATTATGTCACCTAGTAAGTTTCCCTTTGGTTTTTTTGTAGTTGTGTGTTGTTGTCCGCCTGTCCGTTGGGGTTTTGGATTTTGCTCTGGTGTATTTAAGTGTATTGACGCACTTTTTGCGCATCCTTATTCTTTCGTGTTTTTACGGACTGTTTGCGCACGCTGCCTCCTGCCTGTTTGGGCCCGTTCTTTTGTATTGTCATTTTCTGACTAGTAAAGTCTGTTGGACTAAGCTTCTGTGTCCTGCGCTGACTCAACACCACATCCACTTCAAACACTGACACCTTCCATCAGCAAGGGCATTGAAGATGAAACTTGGTTTAGGTCTTTCAGCATGACAATGATCCCAAACACCGCCGGGCAACGAGGGTAAGCCTTCGTGAAGCATTTCAAGGTCCTGGAGTGGCCTAGCCGGTCTCCCAGATCTCAACCCCCATAGAAAATCTTTGGAGGAGTTGAAAGCCCCAAAACATCACTGCTCTAGAGGAGATCTGCATGGAGGAATGGGCCAAAATACCAGCAACAGTGTGTGAAAACCTATGAAGACTTACAGAAAACGTTTGACCTAATCATTGCCAACAAAGGGTATGTAACAAAGGGTATTGAGAAACTTTTGTTATTGACCAAATACTTTTTTCCACCATAATTTGCAAATAAATTCATTAAAAATCCTACAATGTGATTTTCTGGAATTTTGTCTGTCATAGTTGACGTGTACCTATGATGAAAATTACAGGCCTCTCTCATCTTTTTAAGTGGGAGAACTTCGGGGCACAATTGGTGGCTGACTAAATACTTTTTCTCCCCCACTGTATATATATCTAGTGTCCTCTCAGATGCTCTGCACCAGTCTGTCCCAACCCTGGGTCCCTAGCCAATGGGCCTGCTAAGTGTAAAAATACATGCCCCACACCAGCATAACATTTGACATTTTATCCATTTATCGGCGCTTTTATCCAGAACGACTTATAGAATTAGTTAGTGCATTCAACTTGGTAGCTAGGGTGAGACAACCACATAATCCTGATATGAACGTCTAGATAGAACGGTTTGTTTATTTTTATGACAAGACAAACCATAAGAACTGAGGGCATAAATACGACTGAAACAGACAGACACGATACAACACATTTAGACAAGAACAGTTATAAGCATTGCCATGCGTGTAGCCTTTAATACAAAAATAAATAAGGACAAAACATTTGTTAAGCTTACATTCCATGGCATATGGAACATTTTGCCCTTACAATAACTTATATATGCTTTAATTAATTGTTCAAATAGAACTCTAGTCGACTTTGTCAAAGTTGGTCTTGTTACCTCCTCAATCAGTCTTGGCATTTTTCCTCATCTTGAACCAAATCCTCTTCATCTTCTTCTCCTGATCCTTCTGGATCTGCAAAACTAGAGCCAACCTGGCTCCCAGCTCCATCACGTAGTCTGTCTGGATCGCCCTTTCCTCCAACCGCGCTCACCCCCTCCTCTGTGTCAGCGTTGAACCCTCAATGCTCTTCCTCTTACTAACATAACTCTGGAAAATACATAAACGTTGTAGTAAGTGGGTGTTGCTAACCAAATAATAATGCATCTCTTTACAATGTGCACACGTTTTTCTTCCCAGCTACTTACAATTAAGCAAGTGAGAATCCTGCTCCAGATATGTTTACGCAATAGGCTTATCTGAATTAACTAGTAAAAGTTGGCTACTAGAAAAGCGATCAAGTTCAAATGAATCGTGATTTAGGCTGTTCTTATCATTATGTGAACAATATCCTTTATGAGCATCATTATTGTGATGCAATTTGTTGCCATTGGAGATGAAAAAGCACAACACAGACTTTAAAAAGCAAACTTCAGGCTCTTTTCCTTTTACCTTACTATTGAGCCTTATTCAACCCCCTCATGTAGCTCTACTCCATATTGGGCCTGGTTCTCTACAAACTACACTAATCACTTCCATCATATCATTGAAAACACTGTGTTTTAGGTAGAAAATGACTCTATATCCATGTCAGGACCTAACTTGTACAGTTTCATCTATTTTAAAAACCAAGGAGGTAAACGCTGGTCTTCTCTTTGATGTCTCTGAGTGCACCTCAATTTAAAGAGGTCTATCAATTCAACCATTTGAAATGGGATGTCCATTCAATTAAGGAACATATTATTCTTATTAGAAATGAATCAGCTACAAATTAGGTAGGCATACTTGTTTTTTACACAACCTACACATTTGGTACATATTTATTGAGATAATTGATTACAAATATATGTTGGTGATTAACACAGAGAGGAGGTATTTTTTTCTGTCATCAATAGAATGCATTAGCCATTAGGCTGGCTCTCCTAATTGTAACATGACATCTCAGGTGTCAGGATGAAGCATTTTCTCACAAAAAGAGGACTCAAGCAACTATCTCTCTTCAACAGTTTCACTAGTCATGTTAGGTCTACTTAAAATGTCACATTCATACACAAGTAATATGAAAATAAGTTATACTACTGAAACACATTCCACAATAAGTTATATTACAACCTACCTCTGAAGTAAGCAGTGTGTTCTCTCACTAATGAAATAGGACATTAATAATCTGTCAGTAGTTAGTTGAATCAGTCTCTTTGCACTGTTCAGTTTGTCTGTGCAACAGGTAACCTTCAGAATCGGAATCTTGTGATGTCACAATGGGTCCCCATTGCCATGGTTACCCACCGCCAGCTTTCTGTAATCAAATGTGGCAGAATTTAGTTTATAAATTTTTATTTTTGTACCTATGCAGCACAGTCATATCCTAATATATACAATGAATCCATATACCTAATTTTTTATTAAAATAAAATGCTGTAACTCATATCAAATGGTTGACCATTCAAACGACATGTGTTTTTGCCTAATTAAAAGTCAATATGTTTTAGATATCAGGACTTGCAGCCAGGCTTACTTAGGTTGTTTGTTCGATCTCAGCCTACCACTAATGTCAATATTCATCATCATCATCATCATCATCAATTAAATACATAGGCTACCTTACTACAGTAAAACAAGTCTTCCATAGTCTATGTCACCTCATTAACAAAGTTCCAAAAAAATAAATGAGAGTTCAAGAAAACATCTCTCTTCAATGGCCTCCCGAAGCTATGCCATATGATCAACAAGGTCAAATGCAGCACTAAAATCAAGAAGCAGCTCATCCACAAGTTTATCTTGGTCAAGTGACCCTGAGCCATTGATCATTAAATCACCCGGAGTTTTACTAACTTTTCCATTCTGATAAATTAGTGGATGTTTCAAATTATATACCCAAAAAATTTAATTGAAGAGTGTTACATTGATGTTTCCAGCATTTTAGTTTAATAAATTATTAAATAAGAAATCAATATCAACTACTATAAACAGTATTTTAGACCTCCTTTTTTGTTTATTTTTAACATTTTCTTATCCATGTCTTTCCAGTTGATATACCAAACAACACCTTTATTGTCAACGTCACACATTCCTCCATTTCATTCTCTATCATATTCCCCTCCATGTCACTTATATTTTATCATATTCCCTCTATCTATTCCCTCTATTTATATTCCCTCTATTATATTCCCTCTCCATCATATTCCCACTCCATCTATAATCTCTCTATCATATTCCCTCTTTCATATTCCTCTTTATTTAATAATTACCAGTGTCTCTTTTCCATTCCAGTTTTATCAATAACAATCCAAACAGCTTAAACGAGATAAAATTACATACGGAATAAATTATGGATTATTCTTAACACATATATTTCACATTGACTCCTTTTTATTTTTTTTTTTTTTCTCATCTCTACCCTTGTTATTTAATCAGATTGACTACAACCATTTTTGCACTGTTTCACTAGGGCTATAGTCATCAATCTGCAAAGGGCAATATTTTATTAATGTCAGTGTTCCCTCCCCAAAGCTACTACCTTTACTTTTCACTGGAATTGTTCATTTATGTCTGAAAAAAACAAACTTTTCAGACCATATGATCTAGTACACATTATATCTGCAACCTTCTTTACTATTTCCAACATTTCCCTTACATTAGTGATAGTCAAAATCTGTTCACATTTGTAATGTCTAAATTAACATTTGGGCCATTTAACCCAGTGTCATCCCTTCCTATAACAAGGGATATTTGTCTCGATTTTGTCGTTCTGCAGACAAATGTTTGACTTCCACACCAAAATTACTTCTTGATTTATTTTAGGTTTAAGGGTTTATCCATTCTTTATTTTATAAGTTTTATTTAGCTCTCTCTCGAGACAAATTCAGTGATTGCTTTGCCATGTCTCTGCCATTGAACATCACCTATATTTGTTTCTGATCCCCTTTCGTTGCTTAAGTATATAATATTATGCACCGACCACAGGGGGCAATAATTTATACGCTTTACTGGTTTCTAGGACGGTCTGGATGGATGTCTTCTGAAATATAAACGTGGAAATCAATCAATGTCATATAACATTTACATATTTTTAAATTCTAGCGCCCGATTTCGGGGACTGTCAGCCTAAGAGGTTTTAAGTGCCCTTAAAGTGATCTAATGAAACAAATCCTCTCTGTCACATTCCTCTCAATATCTTCCCTCTCCTCATATTCCCCTCTATCTCCAAACTCTATCATTTCTCTCTATCATATTCCTCTCCACCCTTCCTCCTTCTCTCCTCATCTCGTCACCCTCTCCATCACTGGGGCCAGGAAGTCTCTGGGCTCAGTGAGGTCCAGCTCAGACTGAAGAGGGTTTTAACCACTCTCTTCTCCTTTAGCTTTTCCTCCAGCCTTGCAAGTACTATCTCCTTGTCAACCGACAACCTGATCTGACTTTGGGATTACTTGTCTCTTTGCTTGAACATTTCTCTTTGCTGCTCATCTCTTGAGTATTCCAGCACACTAATGTCCTTCTTAAGTCACATCAACCTGGGCTACCTCTAGTTTCAGATCCTCATGGCTTCTCTTTAGTTTAATGTGTGTCCTCTTCCCATCTCTGCAATCACATCTTACTATCCATCTCACAACACTTCCTCTCCATGTTTCCGACATTCATCTCTACTTCCTCTTTCTGTAGCTCTCTGTCTTTTAGCATCTTCCTCCGTTACAATGGTGATCTATTCTGATCTTGTTGATCTGGAAGTTTCTATCTCTACCACTCCCTCTTTTTGTGTCCCATTCAAAATGTCTTGGAGCATCTCTTGCAGAGAGGTGTGCTGATAAGCTTAGAGACACAGGCTCTAGTCTTAATTGTCTGTGCAAGATACCTTTTGGTCTGCCATCAAAGGAAGCTGTGGCCATAATGACAGTGCTCGTGCTCAGTTATAAGAGGCAAAGAGGCAGTGTCCAAATGCCCATATTAAGTACTCAAAATATATATAAAAACATTTAGTTTTCATAGTATGTGAATTCTTATGCCGCGTTCATATGCTAGTCGACCTAAACTCTCAATCATGCTGTTCGTTGAATGCGGCACGTCCTTCTCTTCTCAACCATAACCAATTCTGAAATTTCCGGTTTCCATGTTCCACTTGTTGCGTCACTGCATAAGTATCGATACTTATCTAATGCGCGGTTGCATTACTCCCCTCATTCGTTCATTTCAGTACAGCGCGTCAATTTTATCTACTATCAGCTGTTTATGCCAAACATGATGAAAGAAGGGTAGATTCTATAGATCATGAAATTATTGTATTAAGTATTTTACCTAGAATGATATTCATTACAACCATTAAAGTCTTCTTAAAAAAAACTTATATTTCTCCAAAGTACAAGTCAAATTAACATTTGGCTTTACAAGCCTCACAGAATACTGTCACTTCTAAGTAGAGGGCATATAACTATCATAAAGCAAGACAGACTAAAGTTCAGTGCTCAGTGACTCAGTGTGAGTGTAGGAAAAAGCTAAAAACACAAGTGAGATAAAGGATGGGTTTTATATCCACTACAGTATAAATAGGAAATATTAAATAAACATCATTCCAACTAATTCTTTGGATTGAATACTTTTATCAGTGCACACAGTAGAGGTCAGCAAGGCACCAAACTACAGTCTCCAGCTTACTCTAGTCAGATTGTAACCACAAGTAACTACACATATCACACCACAACAG